>NW_026986390.1:0-34718 GCF_018555375.3 Anguilla rostrata
GGCAGCGTTTTCTTTTCAGTGACCGCTCTCGCTGCGGTGTGTTAGGGGCTTGTGGACTGCACAGTGGCGTTAGGACGGTACGCCACAGAGTTTGGAAGCCTAGTGACTTGCACGCAACTCCTTGGCTCGCAACTCAAGAATAAATCTTCTAAATTGTTTTGTCCGTGCACTGCGTGTACAAAACATGGGCACTGATAGCAGCCAGATCTAAAATGTTGTTAAAAAATGGCAACTGGCCAACGACGACTGCCCCCCTTGACCGAATACAGCTGTGCCATCTGGTCTAAAACATCCACTCCAATTTATGTTGTGTTATAATGGGCGATTGTTTCTGGCAGTTTTTTTGGATCACTGTCGATCGATACTGTTTTGTGCATAGTGCTCAAGATGCATACATTTTTCTTGGGCTTGCACTGATAAACAGTGAGTGCAGTGTGTTCAGCTCTCCAGATTGTGGTGGAAAAACCTACATTTTCAACTGTGAAAATAATATTTAGAAATTTCCATTCAATCTATGGGTAAGCAAATTTATTTATTGATATCAAATCAATAAATAAGAAAAATCCATATAAAACATTAGTAAATGTTAATATTAGTAAACATTAGTAAATGTTAATAGTAAATATAAAACATTAGTAAAAACAAGCACAAATCCGCAATATATGCAACCGCGCATGCATCCACAGGAGGACACTTCTGTGGACCGACCGACCAACAGAGAGAGCTAGCCTAAAGAGCTGCTGATCGCCTCTATGCCGTGGAGTTTGTAAGCTTAGAGCTGCCTTTGCCATCATGTGACTTGACATTGCCAGCTTGGTCGATAGCACATTCCTCAAGACGCCGTCTCATCTTTATACACGCATGCATGAATGAATGTGTGCTTTCGTTTCTAAATAAGTTAAAAATTACGCTCAGCATAAGTGAAGAATGCTCTCATGGAGCATTCACACGTGCCATGCTTCGCTAAAGCAGCTGAAGTTTTCTGTGTTCTCGGGTGGGGGAGGGGTGAGCGCTGAATGTCTTACCCATACAGTTCAGTGGTCTTACCCTTAGATTGACATGTGAATGTCCCACTTGAGAATGGTGCACTTATGCCACGGAGTGTGAATGGTTGATAGTTGATATCTCTCCAGGGAGAGATAAAATGTTCTATTAGTCCAGCACATAATATTATTATTATTATAAATATTATTATCAACTATAAAGTGTAATATTACTCATTACTCGCTTCAAAAGTAATAAAAGTACTTTACTTAGCCGTAATTCGTTACGCTACAAAGTATACCTTGTATTACTTTTTGTTACACAGCAATCTCTCTCTCTCTTGCTTATACTTTTTTTGTTTTTTCCATTTAGCTTATACTGTATTATCCAGTCTCGACAGAATAATAGCATACACCACACAAACACATCACAAGACACTTTGCATTTGAGAAATCTTTTTTGATTGTATGTAATAGTGGTATTTATTTTTCTCCCAAGTAGCCTAAAGGTTAATACTATGTAAAAAATGTGTATGCTGTTTATTCTAAGCAACTGCAAAGCCTAGCCTAACCGGACATCGTGTCACCACTCACGTGCGACTCACTCACAGGCTGTGATGGATGTTTTTTTCCAAAACCTTTAGTCCCTGAAATGAATGTCCCCTCCTTTCTAGTCCCTCAAGAGCAAAATGTGTCACAACTTCACATTTTTACCTCACAGAAAATAGGATATGATACAGCTATACTTTTGAGCATATTTTGAAAAGTACGTTCACTATAATCTGTAATTTGGCAAATGGAAAATCTACACAAGTCTCTATATGACTGGGCGCAAGGCTCAACAATATCAATGAGCGAGGCATGAAAGTCCACTGATAACAAGTGCACTAAATAAACCTGATCCCTCTGGGAAAAATCCATAGGAAATTTGCCGAGGGAACCCATGGCGGAAGAAACGTCCGGGTTGGCCTACAAAAAGACGTCTTCACTGTAACACTCTATGAATAAACAAATTACCAGCCAAAACAACAGCTATTGTGGATTTGCACTTGTTTTACTAATGTTTTAGATTTAGTTTTTGGTGGTGCAGTGGGTAGCACCGTCGCCTCACAGCAAGAAGGTTGTGGGTTCGAATCTCGGCTTGGGGCCTTTCTTTGTGGAGTTTGCATGTTCTCCCTGTGTCCACGTGGGTTTCCTCTGGGTACTCCGGTTTCCTCCCACAGTCCAAAGACATGCAAGTAGGCCAATTGGAGAATCTAAATTGTCCGTTGGTATAAGTGAATTGTGTGTGTGCCCTGCGATAAATTGGCAGCCTGTCTAGGGTGTATTCCTGCCTCTCGCCCAATGCACGCTGGGATAGGCTCCAGCACCCCTGCCACCCTGCTCAGGATAAGCGGGCATAGATAATGGATGAATGGAAAACCTCGCATTTGAAGACAGATCAATTTTATTTTAACCCTTATTTCAAAATTTCCAGTTCCATAACTGTAAAAAATAAAAAATAAAAAAAATAAAATGATTTCAGAACATAAGGGAAAGGCATAGGCATAAACAAATGGTCACAAAACGAACGCAATATAAAAATATTTTTAAAGAGAACATAAATGATATAATTTATTCTTCGAAATAAACATATACTAATATTTCTAATAACAAAATGCAATAAATAAAATATTTGTATAAAAATGCAACAGCGTGATGAAAAATGAATCCTTTCATCACAGTCTGCCGTGATGAAAAGTGAATCATTGCGCCTCCTGGTGTGGTGGAGGAGAACTGACTCGTTCGTCTGAAGATGGGCGAAATGTAACAACACACATGGAGCTGAAATAAGGTTTTTTTAACATTTTCCAAACATTAATTTGACATTCCTGCAATGCTGGAATGTAAAGAACAAATATCTAGGAAAAGTGAATGCAGATGCTGTAGCTTGCTAGTAACTAAATGAAAAAAATCCTAAACTCGGAAATATCTCAGTATCTCGGCGCTTCTAGTGTTAAAGCAGGAACCCTGTGCTCAAAAGCTGGTGATTAAACCACTGTCCCATCAGACAGATTGCCCTGAGTTTGTATCCAGGGCTAAAGGATAGCAATATTAGATTTTAAAATCACCATGTGATATTTGAAGAAAGTATTTACCATGACAGTACGTCCACAATGTAAATTATTATTATTATTAATTACATTTATATAGCACTTTTCCAAATGCTCAAATTGCTTCACAGTGAAGGGGAACTCACCTCACCCACCACCAATGTGTAGCACCCACCTGGGTGATGCACGGCAGCCATTTTGCGCCAGAACGCTCACCCCACATTAGCGAAGGTGGAGAGGGAGAGAACATTTATTTAGCCAATTAAATCTGGGGATGATTTTTAGTGGCAAGTTTGCAAGAGCCAAATCTGGGATTTTGGCCAGGACACCAGGGAACCCCCTACTCTTAGTGATAAGTGTCATGGGATCTTTAATGACCACAGAGAGTCAGGACCTCGGTTTAACGTCTCATCCGAAAGACGGCATCTCCTACAGCACAGTGTCCCCGTCACTGCACTGGGGCATTGGGGTTTATTTTTTACAGAGGGAAGATTTCTCCCTACTGGCCCACCAACACCACTTCCAGCAGCAACTCAGTATTCCCTGGTGGTCTCCCATCCAAGTACTAACCAAGCCCACATCTGCTTAGCTTCAGCCAGTTGGCAGGAGCAGAGTGCATGGCGATATGGCTGCTGGCTTTAAATCTGAGAAATGAAATGTAAATGGGCAATTGAAATGTTTATTATATTTTAAACATAATTATTTCTTATATTTCCTCTCTTCAGATGAATCCATAAAAAGAGCCCAGCAGGCACTGAAAACTCATCTGAAGCAGAAGTTTGAGTGCATATTTGAAGGTTTAGCAAAGCAGGGCCACCCAACCCTCCTAAATGAGATCTATACAGAGCTCTACATCACAGAGGGGGGAAGTGTGGGGGTCAATAATGAACATGAGGTCAGGCAGATTGAGACAACATCCAAGAGAAAAAACACACAGGAGACTGCAATCCTCTGCAATGACATCTTTAAGCCTTTACCTGGACAAGAGAAACCCATTAGAACTGTGCTTACAAAGGGCATCGCTGGCATTGGGAAAACCATGTCTGTGCAGAAGTTCATTCTGGACTGGGCAGAAGGAAAAGCCAATCAGGATGTTGATTTCATCTTCACTCTTCCTTTCCGAGATCTGAATTTGAAGAAGGGAAGAGCATTCAGTCTGATGCAACTTCTGCAGCACTACTTTCCACAGCTGAAAGAGATCAAAAGTGTTGAAGGTGATGAAGCAAAAGTGGTGTTTATCTTTGATGGTCTAGATGAGTGTCGACTTCCTCTAGATTTCCAAAGCAATAAGAACTGCTGTGATATAACAGAGTCATCGTCAGTGGATGTGCTGCTGACCAACCTCATTAAGGGGAATCTGCTTCCCTCTGCTCTCCTCTGGATCACCTCCCGACCAGCAGCAGCCAGTCAGATCCCTCCTGAGTGTGTCCACCAGGTGACAGAGGTACGAGGGTTCAATGACCCACAGAAGGAGGAGTACTTCAGGAAGAGAATAAAAGATCAGAACCAGGCCAGCAGAATTATCTCACACATAAAGTCATCCAGGAGTCTCTACATCATGTGTCACATACCAGTCTTTTGCTGGATTTCTGCTACTGTTCTGGAGACAATGTTGGGTAAAGCAAAGAGTGGAGATCTGCCCAAAACTCTGACTGAAATGTACACACACTTCCTTCTCATTCAGACTAATGTGAAGAATCAGAAGTATCATGGCATTGATGAGACAGACCCAAAGAAGATGTCAGCATCAGATACAGAAATCATCCTGAAACTGGGGCAGCTGGCTTTTCAACAGCTGGAAAAGGGAAATCTGATATTCTATGAAGAGGACCTGAGAGAGAGTGGCATTGATATCTGTGAAGCTTCAGTGTACTCTGGGGTGTGCACAGAGATCTTCAAAGAGGAGTGTGGGTTGTATCAGGAGACGGTCTACTGCTTTGTGCATCTGAGCATTCAGGAGTATCTGGCTGCCTTGTTTGTGTTTCATTCATGTGTAAATGTGAAAAGAAATGTACTCAGAGCAGAAGAATCAAAACCTCACAGTGACGGACTGGAGCTGTCTGAGTTTCTCAAGACTGCAGTGGATCAGGCCTTAGAGAGTAAGAATGGACACCTGGACCTTTTCCTTCGATTCCTTCTTGGCCTCTCTCTGGAGTCCATTCAGTCTTTCTTGGGAATAATGACAGGAAGTCGATCTGATGGAGAAAAACATAAAACAAGGCCCGGTTTTACTCTATTTCTTGGTCTATGGGCAGAAAGCAGATCACAGAGCATTGGGAAAACAGTCCAATACATTAAGATGAAGATCAGAGAGGAATCTTCAGCAGAGAGGACCATAAATCTGTTCCACTGTCTCAATGAACTGAATGACAACTCTCTAGTGGAGGAAATCCAGAATTCCCTGAGATCAGGAAAACTTTCTGATACAAAGCTGGAACCAGGCCAGTGTTCAACTCTGGCCTTTGTGTTACTGATGTCAGAGGAGATCCTGGATGAGTTTGACTTGAAGACATACAACACATCAGCAGAAGGTCATCAGAGACTGGTACCAGTAGTCAGGAACTGCAGGAAGGCCATGTGAGTATTATGTCATTAATAATGTAGATGATTGACCACATATTTTCCCACTTTTTAATTCTGGTCAGAATAAAGTGCAATAAAATTGCCGGGCAACAGAAAATTTGGTTAAAAAACGATTTATGAATCAAGATGTTTTAACTTGTGCCCTCATTTAATGTCTTGTATCCAGAACATAAGCAGCATCAAATGCAAAACCTCAGCACTTACCATATATTTTATTTTATTTACTATTACTATTTACTGATTTGATACATTTACAAATTATTTGCAAAGATAGTATTTGTGAAATAAATAAGGAGTTTATTGATATCAGAGTGATCTGATGGATCAACCTTTGTCAGAACATACAATTCATTCAGATTAAAATGAAGAGAAGCTATAAGGTTACAGTATTAAGAAAAGGTGCCCTATTTTGGTGACAGCACAAGCACAAACACACCTGGAATTGCTTGTCATATTTTTCACTTTCACCAGGGTTGTTAGTTTTATGGTCTGCAGTTAATCTGCTTGTGTCTCTGCCAGCTGCCTCCTGTTCCTGGCCAGTCTGGGAATATTCTCCCTGTGGAACTGTTCATGGGAACAGAACCGTTTATTACAGCTTTTAAAACTGGCATATGAACAGAAAATACACTGTTTTGTTTAAATATTAACAAAAAATTGAATCAAAACTATTCAGTTTCATCTTCATTGGTTTGTAGAAGTCCTCATAATGGTTGTAATAGTTCATAGTGTTGGGCAGAGAAAATTCTCCCCTTAGAATAACCAGGCATGACAAGGTATATCCATATAAGAAATAGGATTTATTTCTGCAGAAAGAGTCCAGTACCTACACACAACAAAATGGATAAGCACGAACTGAAGAAAGCAGGGGCAGTTGATACTTGGTTAATACATAAGCATGATTTTCATTTGAAAATGATTGGCTGTGACTAGTCATACAGCATAAATACTGGATAAGCACACGGTGACCTCTTAGTCTTAAGCGTTACATAAACAAGCTTTAAATCAGAAATAATTAAATCAGAAATAATAGTTTGGTCTTTATCTATCAGTTGCTTTCAGAGTCCTGGGCAGCATGGTGTCATAGCCGGTTTCTCCCTGGCAGGATGGCAGGGGGAGGATAAGGAGGAAAGCCAAGCTCACCAGTTTGGACTTTTACAAATGTATAAGACAGAGAGAAAGAAAACACACAGTCACACACAAACACACGTACATGCATTATTTCTAACTTATTCTTGTCATTGGGAGGTCTGGTGCCTGGAGACGGAGGGGCCCTGCTGCAAGGTCTAGGAATTTAGTGTTGTACAGACTTCTAGTTATGCTAGAGAACACTCTCCTCCCTTCAGTTGAGATGATCACATCACACTTGCTGTTCAGCCATGGTGACATTAGCATTTGGCTGTGTTTCCCAAAGGGACAGAAATGGGGTGATCTGATTGGCAATAAAGAAACCAAACCCAACCACACCCACAGTCAATTTATTCTGATCGAACCAGCCTCTTTTACAACTGTGCCACAGTTGTGCTAGTGCCTGGAGTCAATAAATTACTGAAATACCCAAATTAACCAGTGCCTTGCTTTGCTGCTAGTGTTTGACAGTTGTGCCTTGACTGCGAAAATAGGGCCCAATTAAACATCTAATTTAATAACAGGCTCAATTACATGAACAAAAATTATACAGTCCTGGAAACGAAGTAGAAGATAATAATGAAAGAAATGAATGAAAGACAAAACGAAACCACAGCTTGTCTCTCCCACATTAAATCTGATCAAAGCCAAAGACGCACAGCTGAGAAGCTAGACAAAGCTGAGACACAAGACCAAAGGCTCATGTTTGCTTAACAAGTCAACACTTGATAGCCTGTATTCAATGAACATTTATCCTTAACTTGGACTTGGACTAGTAAATGCACTTCACACCTTTTCTTCACAAACTCAGTTTGGTGAATTAATTCAAGTTATTGCTGTAATTGCCAAACTATTTGTGAAGAAAAAACATGCCTTGCTTTTAATTGTAAGTTTTAATTATGAGAACAAATGTTGTTTGAATCCCTGCCATGTGTTTGAAAGAGGGGGGTTCCCCTTCTTTTCCTGGTCTACGCATAATGAATTAATGAAGAGAGGAGAGAATTATCTATACCCCTTTTTATATTTTAATTTCTTAAAATCCACTTGATAGGATAACACTTCTTTTCAATGTCATGATTAAAATAGTTAAGTTTGGTTTGGGAGGGATACGTTTGGTTATGAATTAAATGTTTGTGTTTCTATGTTGGGAGGCTAGGGCAGGCAGTAAATACACAATGTTACAAGGCCAGTTGTATCACCCTGGTCTCTGCTTTATTCTGGTATAGGCTGACCCAGAATCTCCAGCATAGTGCTTGTAGATAGAATGAAAATATGAAGGTAGAGGAATTGTAGGATATAATTGGGTGCCAGAATGAGGTCTTCTCAGGGAACTGTTAAAGTGACCTCTGCCCCCAGTGCCTGTTCTTGAATTAATTCTATGGCTCATCTCAGGCCAAAGCCTGACCTGTACAGGGATTCTGAAGTTTCCTGGAGCCCAGAACAGGCTGAATGGTGTCTCCTTGGGCTGCGCCATCAAATGTATCACTATATCAATAAAATAAACTCAAAGGTATCATTAACAGGAGTTCCCACAGACCTTTGGAATACCTTGTTTCTCTACCTGGTCATATGTAACACCAGAAGAACGGACACACAGCTAGTTATATGTGAACAGATAACTTCCTTGTGTTTCTGGTTCTAAAGTAGGGATGCACCGTTATTTCGGTCACCGAAAATGTTCGGCCGAAAATAGCAAAAAATAACACATTCGGTATTCGGCCGAAAGAGTGAAAATGCCGAAAATTTTGACCGAATGTGTGTGTGTTTAAAAAAAAATGATTGTAACAAAAATATAGAAATAAATGTGATACTGTTTCGTTGCTCTCCTGCGGCTATTGATGACGCGTTCAAACAGTGCCGGTGTTGTAGCGAATTCAGTATCCTCGAAGCGAATTGATTCCTCTGTCCGAGCACGCGCGTCTCGCGCTTCGACTTTCATTTCAAATAGCGCCTTTTTGTGTGCATTTAGAACGGCTAATACTCACAGCATGCAGCGAGTAGCCTATTTGTACAGTTATTAGGTATTTTACATTTTCCTTGATTAGTCAATAATCGGCACTGACTTATCTTTTGAAATCAAATGAAATATAGATTCCACCGTTAGGCTACAGGTGAACATTTGTGGTTGGAAATCATGTGTGTTTTCTCCGTTTATTTGTTTTTTTATTTTTTTTTTAGTTATTGTATTCTTGTATTGTACAAGGGAAATCAATAAAGATCTTGAACTACCTCCCAAAAAGATTTTTACTGAATATTATACTAGTATCAACTTTCTGTGGAACACTCCCTGCCCTCTATGTTCATTACCCCAGTTATTGTGCATTTTTAGTATAATGTCTTCTGGAAAGGACTGAATGTTCAATAGACTAATAAAAGTTTTTTTAATCACCTTGTCATTTTGTAATTTAATTTTGTCAAAAGCATAAATCAAAAGCAAAATTGATTTAATGGTACAAATGGGAAAATGAAAAAATGCCGGTATTCGGAATTCGGCCAAGTGTTTCCTTTTTTTCAGTTTCGGTTTCGGCCAAGAATTTTCATTTCGGTGCATCCCTATTCTAAAGTTAATTTACTATTAACTGTATTTTAGCTTGCAGTGCTGTGGGTTGTTTGTCACAGAAAACCTAAACTAAAGAAGCAAACTCACTGTCCTCTCTGGAAGATGTGCTTTATCCTTTGCATCTTTCCTTTTGGTGGTAGCTGTGCCAAACATTCATCAGCTTTGCAAGTTCCCTCACTGTCCACTTTGAAAGATGGCAGCTGAACTTCTGGGATGGGGTGGGAACTTACAATATAAAAAAGGGGCCATTTGGGTCAGAATTACATCTGTAGAACTGTCACAGTTCAGTCCAGCAGGATGTGTAAATGGTAAATGGACTGCATTTTTATAGCGCTTTTATCCAAAGCGCTTTACAATTGATGCCTCTCATTCCCAGAGCAGTTAGGGTTAGGTGTCTTGCTCAAGGACACTTCGACACGCCCAGGGTGGGGTTTGAACCGGCAACCCTCCAACTGCCAGACAATCGTTCTTACCTCCTCAGCTATGTCGCCCTGTGTGTAATTCTCAGGTCCGAGTGCGGCAGCTGGAGAGTGTAGCACAGACATCTTCCTCAGAGAATCATCAACCTTAAAATCCTCAATTTCACTCTTCATTACTGAACACTATCATTTGTATCATTTACCATATGTTTTATGTATACCTAATATTATTATACTATAATATATGAACTCTTCTTTGCAGACTGAACAGCTGTGGCCTCACAGAGAAGTCCTGTGATATTGTGGCCTCAGCTCTCCAGTCATCAGGCTCACCCTGAGAGATCTGTACCTCAGCTACAATGACCTGGGAGATTCAGGAGTGGAGCTGCTCTGTCCTGGACTGATGAGTCCAAACTGTAAACTGCAGAGACTGGGGTGAGTAGTGCTGTGTACTGTGTGACATTAACTAAATAGAATTACTCATTATGGAAATGTAAGGGTTTGAATTTTGTCACAGGGAAGACTAATTTCCTGACTCCAATTCATTTCAAAACCTCTAACCTGAATGTTTGTGTGAGTACAATTTGCTCATAAGATTATTGACTGGGGTGTGTTACGCTCTCTTAGGGTCTAGGGGTAGGAGGGAGTACGTAACATTTATATATAAAAATAAAGTGTCCGGGTGAAAAGGTGTTGTGCACGTGGGTATAAATAATCAGGGCAGACAAAGTGCAGGTGATTTAAAGGTGTTATTATTATTATTAAGTGCAAGTGAGGTGATATTTACATTTGTACAATTACACAAAACAAGACACAACTAGGTCACAAGGCCAAGGGACATGGATGTAGCCAAGTAATGAAATAAACAAAACCAACAGCGCTAGAACAAAATATAATCTAACTATCTAAGAAAAATAAGACTATCTAGCTACTCTTACAAACCAAAATACATAGTTGGCAACCACCCCTTTACTAATGTGTCTATACAAGTTTTCTTCCTGCGGTGGCACCAATGTATAGAGGCCTCTGTCTTACCAGCCCCAGGCCTTAACCACACAGACAACCACACATACACAAGCAGGGAAAACGTTTACGCGCACACTCACAGGTCTCCAATCTCTACAACCACACAGCAAAACGAACAGAGATCACAACAACAGAGAGCGACGAGCTGCAGGAGCCACGAGCTTTTATATTCCAGAGGAGGGATTGATTGGTGGAACAGTTAATGATGATTGACACGGGACATATGAATATGAATGGCTCTCCTGCAGTATTGGGGAAGATACAATTGCTGGAAGTTTTAAATGGGTGTGCTCATATGAAATGATGGGCAGCTTGACCCTGTATCCTGGAGAGAGAGACTAGCTACTGCTGCCAGGCATTCATCAAAGTGTGACATTAAGACCTTCAATGCTGGGAGGTAAATGTCCTGCTCATCCAGGAATCTAAAACCAACAACTATCCCTGGGATTAACCTAATTAAGATTTACCCCATTTGGGTAGCGAGACTATATAAATATCACAAGGCATGAATTCTGTATTATTCTATTAAATAACATTTGACTGACCCTAGCAGCTATCTTAGATGAGCTGCACATCCTGCTAGTGAATCTAACAGTATGCCCAGTGAGTACCTCAGTTAGGGTGTTACCCCAAAACTTTAACCTCTTAAGGCACAAGCCAAATCTTGTCAATCCTTGCCCATTTAGGGGGTACCCTATTTAAAACTTTATAACTCCAGATGTGAACACCACAAAGACTTGAAAAATGGCTTAAAAGAAGCAAGACATTTGTACAATTTACAATACTAACGCAGATTAGTTTATATTCATAATTTTGGAAGAAATAAAGTTCCACAAATGCAATTGTTTTGACAAAAAAACAAAAATTAATTTGCACTTTTTAAGTTTGCAATGAAATACTGAGAGATTGCATATATACAGGAGGTTAAACTATACATGTGCTAGGTCAAAAACTTCTTGACCACAAGTTCATAAAATCTAAGGGTGGATATGTAGAACTACTATAGATGTATGAAGCAAAAACTAAGCAGTGTACCCAGCATCTCCAAATCTATCCAAAATGTCTAAATTATGCATTGCTGTAAATCATAACATATCCACGTATTTCACTACAAATCAACTGTTTTGACTCAAGAAAATCACTGTTGCATAATTTTCAAATGGGAATTACAATCTTTCAGTCAGTACAGTGGTCTAAAATAGCTAGGTGTCCAGAAACATATCCAAAATCTCTCCAAAATTGAATAAAATGCTTTTTGTCCATTATAAAGCATATAAATGAGCCCCTTATGAGGGTTTAAGATGAAACATTGCTATCAGATTAAAAAAATAATGCAAAAGTATTGTCACACAATGCGGTACAGTACCTAAATGTGTAATAATTAACTTGTGTGTATTTCTATACTCTGTACTCTCGTATGTTTTCTTGTATGGAGATGAGACAACATGAAAACAATTTTCAACCGTCCACCACGTTTTGGCAGTGTTCCAACTCTGACGTCATCACTGTTGCATGCTTCACAAAAACTATTACACTTCCAGAACAAGTTGTATTAAAAGATATTCAACTTAAACTGGACCAAGCATATCTGGACTTGGCTAAAGGTGCTTATGTTAGATCTCGGGCTAAATGGTTAGAGAAAGGGGAAAAAAATACCAATTATTTTTTCGCTCTTGAGAAAAGAAATCGTAAAAAAAATTCCCTTACTGCTCTTAATATTGACGGTGCCTTATGTAAAGACCCAAAAAGAATTTCTACCTTTGTTTACAAATTGTATGAAGATCTGTATAGTTCTAAATTTAATTCTGTTGCTTGTGAGGCATTTCTTGGAAATATTCAAAGCAAAATCCGTACTATTGACGATCAGTTTAAACAATTATGCGAGGCTGACCTTACTATTGAGGAAATTAAAAATGCTTTATTTTCAATGAAAAAAAACGAATCCCCGGGAATTGATGGGTTATCCATTGAGTTTTACATGCAGTTTTGGGAATTTATTAAAGAACCTTTATTTAACATGTATAAACAGTGTATCAGTCAAGGAGAGATGGTTCCCACAATGAGACAGGGCATTATATCTCTCATTCCTAAGCCTGACAAGGATTCATTACTAATTGATAATTGGCGTCCCATCACACTCCTATCAACAGATTACAAAGTTTTGACTTTGGTCTATGCCAACAGATTAAGAAAAGGATTGGACTGTTTAATTGCGGAGACTCAAACTGGCTTTATGAAAAACCGTCATATTAGTAGTAATATTAGACTTATTTTAGACTTACTAGATAAAGAGGAGATAAATTCCAAAGCGGTTCTTTTATTTTTAGACTTTTATAAGGCATTTGATACAATTGAACACAGATTTCTCATTAATACTTTAAACCTATTTGGTTTTGGGGATAAATTTGTGGGCATTATCAATATGTTATATAAAAACATAAATAGCTCTGTCATACTTGGCTTTAACACTTCCAATAGATTTCAGATTAATAGAGGGGTACGTCAGGGATGCCCAATCTCACCCTTTTTGTTCATTTTAATCATAGAATTATTATCAATTAATATTATTGACGAAAATACATTAGAAGGGATTTCAATTTTTGGTAGGGAAATTAAAATTTCTCAGTTAGCAGATGACACCACCCTTTTCTTGAAAAACCAACATTATATACCTATTGCTATTAATTTAATTAAAACATTTTCTGATGCCTCTGGTCTAAAACTAAACTTAACTAAATGTGAAATTCTATCTTTACATAATTGCAGTGAATCTGTAATGTATGACATCCCAGTTAAGGATTCTGTTAAATATCTTGGGATACATATTACCAAAAATCTTGTGACTAGACAACACTTAAATTTTTTCAGTAGAATAAAAAAAACTAAAAACATCCTTAATTTTTGGCTTCAAAGAGATCTTTCGATTATTGGGAGAGTCCTCCTGTCCAAGGCTGAAGGCCTATCTCATTTTGTATACCCATCCTTGTCATTATTTGTTCAGGAATCTACAGTCAGGGAAATAAATAAAACGTTTTTAGATTTCCTTTGGAAAAATAAATCACACAAACTTAAGAAAACGGTAATGTCTAACCCCAGAGAGGAAGGGGGACTTGAATTTATAGATTTTAATGACATAGTAAACACCTTTAAAATTAATTGGTTAAGAAGGTGCCTTCTAAATCCCAGTTCTATTTGGTATTTTATCCCAAACCACATTTTTAATAAAATCGGTGGTCTCTCTTTCTTTTAAAATGCAATTATTTACCACATAAGCTACCAATCCTCCTATCCAAATTTCACCAGCAAGCCCTCCTTGCTTGGAAACTGGCCTATGTCCACAATTTCTCCCCGCACAAATCCCTCCTATGGAATAATAGCGATATTACTTGTAAAAATAAATCACTATTTTTTCCAAAATGGCACCTTAGAAATAGAAATCACACACTTAATCTTTTTGATGATTTTGGCAATGTTTTATCTTATGAAAGGCTTATGGAAACTTATAACTTTCCAATCCCCTTTAAGGAATACAATTCTGTCATACAAGCTATTCCTCCCGGGCTAACTCAGTTAATTAGAAACTACCTTTGCTGTGGTAAGATAGATAATGCAATACCAGTATTGATGTTGGATGGTTTAGAGCTCACAGACAAAAAATGTATCAACAAACATATTCGCCAAATCTTTCAACAAAGGAACAAAGTGGTGCCAAGATGTAAATTCTACTGGAGAACGTGTATTGAGGATATTTGCTGGAAAAGGGCTTGGCTTCTGCCATATAAATATTGCATTTCTAATAAAACCAAGGAGACTCATATTAAACTTCTACACAAAATATATCCAACTAAGGCATTTATGGCTAAATTTACAGATTAACTGTATTTTAGCTTGCAGTGCTGTGGGTTGTTTGTCACAGAAAACCTAAACTAAAGAAGCAAACTCACTGTCCTCTCTGGAAGATGTGCTTTATCCTTTGCATCTTTCCTTTTGGTGGTAGCTGTGCCAAACATTCATCAGCTTTGCAAGTTCCCTCACTGTCCACTTTGAAAGATGGCAGCTGAACTTCTGGGATGGGGTGGGAACTTACAATATAAAAAAGGGGCCATTTGGGTCAGAATTACATCTGTAGAACAGTCACAGTTCAGTCCAGCAGGATGTGTAAATGGTAAATGGACTGCATTTATATAGCGCTTTTATCCAAAGCGCTTTACAATTGATGCCTCTCATTCACCAGAGCAGTTAGGGGTTAGGTGTCTTGCTCAAGGACACTTCGACACGCCCAGGGTGGGGTTTGAACCGGCAACCCTCCAACTGCCAGACAATCGTTCTTACCTCCTCAGCTATGTCGCCCCTGTGTGTAATTCTCAGGTCCGAAGTGCGGCAGCTGGAGAGTGTAGCACAGACATCTTCCTCAGAGAATCATCAACCTTAAAATCCTCAATTTCACTCTTCATTACTGAACACTATCATTTGTATCATTTACCATATGTTTTATGTATACCTAATATTATTATACTATAATATATGAACTCTTCTTTGCAGACTGAACAGCTGTGGCCTCACAGAGAAGTCCTGTGATATTGTGGCCTCAGCTCTCCAGTCATCAGGCTCACCCCTGAGAGATCTGGACCTCAGCTACAATGACCTGGGAGATTCAGGAGTGGAGCTGCTCTGTCCTGGACTGATGAGTCCAAACTGTAAACTGCAGAGACTGGGGTGAGTAGTGCTGTGTACTGTGTGACATTAACTAAATAGAATTACTCATTATGGAAATGTAAGGGTTTTAATTTTGTCACAGGGAAGACTAATTTCCTGACTCCATTCATTTTCAAAACCTCTAACCTGAATGTTTGTGTGAGTACAATTTTGCTCATAAGATTATTGACTGGGGTGTGTTACGTCTCTCTTAGGGTCTAGGGGTAGGAGGGAGTACGTAACATTTATATATAAAAATAAAGTGTCCGGGTGAAAAGGTGTTGTGCACGTGGGGTATAAATAATCAGGGCAGACAAAGTTGCAGGTGATTTTAAAGGTGTTATTATTATTATTATAAGTGCAAGTGAGGTGATATTTACATTTGTACAATTACACAAAACAAGACACAACTAGGTCACAAGGCCAAGGGACATGGATGTAGCCAAAGTAATGAAATAAACAAAACCAAACAGCGCTAGAACAAAATATAATCTAACTATCTAAGAAAAATAAGACTATCTAGCTACTCTTACAAACCAAAAATACATAGTTGGCAACCACCCCTTTACTAATGTGTCTATACAAGTTTTCTTCCTGCGTGTGGCACCAATGTATAGAGGCCTCTGTCTTACCAGCCCCAGGGCCTTAACCACACACAGACAACCACACATACACAAGCAGGGAAAAACGTTTACGCGCACACTCACAGGTCTCCAATCTCTACAACCACACAGCAAAAACGAACAGAGATCACAACAACAGAGAGACGACGAGCTGCAGGAGCCACGTAGCTTTTATATTCCAGAGGAGGGATGTGATTGGTGGAGGCGGGACCAGGTTAATGATGATTGACAGCGGGGACAGCGAATGGAATGATGAATGGCTCTCCTGCAGTATTACAGAGGGGGAAGAAAACACACACGACGTGGAACGTAACAGGGTGTGCTCATATGAAATGATGGGCAGCTTGACCCTGTATCCTGGAGAGAGAGACTAGCTACTGCTGCCAGGCATTCATCAAAGTGTGACATTAAGACCTTCAATGCTGGGAGGTAAATGTCCTGCTCATCCAGGAATCTAAAACCAACAACTATCCCTGGGATTAACCTAATTAAGATTTACCCCATTTTGGTAGCGAGACTATATAAATATCACAAGGCATGACTTCTGTATTATTCTATTAAATAACATTTGACTGACCCTAGCAGCTATCTTAGATGAGCTGCACATCCTGCTAGTGAATCTAACAGTATGCCCAGTGAGTACCTCAGTAAGGGTGTTACCCCAAAACTTTAACCTCTTAAGGCACAAGCCAAATCTTGCCAATCCTTGCCCATTTAGGGGGTACCCTATTTAAAGCTTTATAACTCCAGATGTGAACACCACAAAGACTTGAAAAATGGCTTAAAAGAAGCAAGACATTTGTACAATTTACAATACTAACGCAGATTAGTTTATATTCATAATTTTGGAAGAAATAAAGTGCCACAAATGCAATTGTTTTGACAAAAAAACAAAAATTAATTTGCACTTTTTAAGTTTGCAATGAAATACTGAGAGATTGCATATATACAGGAGGTTAAACTATACATGTGCTAGGTCAAAAACTTCTTGACCACAAGTTCATAAAATCTAAGGGTGGATATGTAGAACTACTATAGATGTATGAAGCAAAAACTAAGCAGTGTACCCAGCATCTCCAAATCTATCCAAAATGTCTAAATTATGCATTGCTGTAAATCATAACATATCCACGTATTTCACTACAAATCAACTGTTTTGACTCAAGAAAATCACTGTTGCATAATTTTCAAATGGGAATTACAAGCTTTCAGTCAGTACAGTGGTCTAAAATAGCTAGGTGTCCAGAAACATATCCAAAATCTCTCCAAAATTGAATAAAATGCTTTTTGTCCATTATAAAGCATATAAATGAGCCCCTTATGAGGGTTTAAGATGAAACATTGCTATCAGATTAAAATAATAATGCAAAAGTATTGTCACACAATGCGGTACAGTACCTAAATGTGTAATAATTAACTTGTGTGTATTTCTATACTCTGTACTCTCGTATGTTTTCTTGTATGGAGATGAGACAACATGAAAACAATTTTCAACCGTCCACCACGTTTTGGCAGTGTTCCAACTCTGACGTCATCACTGTTGCATGCTTCACAAAAACTATTACACTTCCAGAACAAGTTGTATTAAAAGATATTCAACTTAAACTGGACCAAGCATATCTGGACTTGGCTAAAGGTGCTTATGTTAGATCTCGGGCTAAGTGGTTAGAGAAAGGGGGAAAAAATACCAATTATTTTTTCGCTCTTGAGAAAAGAAATCGTAAAAAAAATTCCCTTACTGCTCTTAATATTGACGGTGCCTTATGTAAAGACCCAAAAAGAATTTCTACCTTTGTTTACAAATTTTATGAAGATCTGTATAGTTCTAAATTTAATTCTGTTGCTTGTGAGGCATTTCTTGGAAATATTCAAAGCAAAATCCGTACTATTGACGATCAGTTTAAACAATTATGCGAGGCTGACCTTACTATTGAGGAAATTAAAAATGCTTTATTTTCAATGAAAAAAAATGAATCCCCGGGAATTGATGGGTTATCCATTGAGTTTTACATGCAGTTTTGGGAATTTATTAAAGAACCTTTATTTAACATGTATAAACAGTGTATCAGTCAAGGAGAGATGGTTCCCACAATGAGACAGGGCATTATATCTCTCATTCCTAAGCCTGACAAGGATTCATTACTAATTGATAATTGGCGTCCCATCACACTCCTATCAACAGATTACAAAGTTTTGACTTTGGTCTATGCCAACAGATTAAGAAAAGGATTGGACTGTTTAATTGCGGAGACTCAAACTGGCTTTATGAAAAACCGTCATATTAGTAGTAATATTAGACTTATTTTAGACTTACTAGATAAAGAGGAGATAAATTCCAAAGCGGTTATTTTATTTTTAGACTTTTATAAGGCATTTGATACAATTGAACACAGATTTCTCATTAATACTTTAAACCTATTTGGTTTTGGGGATAAATTTGTGGGCATTGTCAATATGTTATATAAAAACATAAATAGCTCTGTCATACTTGGCTTTAACACTTCCAATAGATTTCAGATTAATAGAGGGGTACGTCAGGGATGCCCAATCTCCCCCTTTTTGTTCATTTTAATCATAGAATTATTATCAATTAATATTATTGACGAAAATACATTAGAAGGGATTTCAATTTTTGGTAGGGAAATTAAAATTTCTCAGTTAGCAGATGACACCACCCTTTTCTTGAAAAACCAACATTATATACCTATTGCTATTAATTTAATTAAAACATTTTCTGATGCCTCTGGTCTAAAACTAAACTTAACTAAATGTGAAATTCTATCTTTACATAATTGCAGTGAATCTGTAATGTATGACATCCCAGTTAAGGATTCTGTTAAATATCTTGGGATACATATTACCAAAAATCTTGTGACTAGACAACACTTAAATTTTTTCAGTAGAATAAAAAAAACTAAAAACATCCTTAATTTTTGGCTTCAAAGAGATCTTTCGATTATTGGGAGGGAGAGTCCTCCTGTCCAAGGCTGAAGGCCTATCTCATTTTGTATACCCATCCTTGTCATTATTTGTTCAGGAATCTACAGTCAGGGAAATAAATAAAACGTTTTTAGATTTCCTTTGGAAAAATAAATCACACAAACTTAAGAAAACGGTAATGTCTAACCCCAGAGAAGAAGGGGGACTTGAATTTATAAATTTTAATGACATAGTAAACACCTTTTAAAATTAATTGGTTAGGAAGGTGCCTTCTAAATCCCAGTTCTATTTGGTATTTTATCCCAAACCACATTTTTAATAAAATCAGTGGTCTCTCTTTTCTTTTAAAATGCAATTATTTACCACATAAGCTACCAATCCTCCTATCCAAATTTCACCAGCAAGCCCTCCTTGCTTGGAAACTGGCCTATGTCCACAATTTCTCCCCGCACAAATCCCTCCTATGGAATAATAGCGATATTACTTGTAAAAATAAATCACTATTTTTTCCAAAATGGCACCTTAGAAATAGAAATCACACACTTAATCTTTTTGATGATTTTGGCAATGTTTTATCTTATGAAAGGTTTATGGAAACTTATAACTTTCCAATCCCCTTTAAGGAATACAATTCTGTCATACGAGCTATTCCTCCCGGGCTAACTCAGTTAATTAGAAACTACCTTTGCTGTGGTAAGATAGATAATGCATTACCAGTATTGATGTTGGATGGTTTAGAGCTCACAGACAAAAAATGTATCAACAAACATATTCGCCAAATCTTTCAACAAAGGAACAAAGTGGTGCCAAGAGGTAAATTCTACTGGAGAACGTGTATTGAGGATATTTGCTGGAAAAGGGCTTGGCTTCTGCCATATAAATATTGCATTTCTAATAAAACCAAGGAGACTCATATTAAACTTCTACACAAAATATATCCAACTAAGGCATTTATGGCTAAATTTACAGATATTGACAGCCTTTGTACTTTTTGCAATAAAGCTGATGAAACTCCTGTCCATCTGTTTTATAGCTGTGAAATAACAAAGAAATTCTGGGAAGATTTAGCATCTTACTTATTTTCAAATTCTAATATTACATATTCCTTCATGCTAAAAGACATTGTTTGTTCTTATGATAACGAAAATAATAAAACATTGGAATATGTAGTTAACTTCTTTATTCTTATTGCAACATTTTTTGTTCATAAACAGAAATTCTCTAACTCCCGTCCTGCCTTGCATCTCTTTTTGATTGAACTGGATTCACTTCTATCGTCAATTAAAATACTAAAGGACATCAAAAGTTGATAAAATATTTACAAATTTTTTTTGAAGAACCCCCTGTTGAAATGTAACTGAAATAATTGGTTAATTTCACTCCTTACCATTGTATATCTTAATTTTTTTTTTTTTTTTTTTTTACTTTTTGATCTTTGGTAATTTTTTTTTTTTTTCCTATTATTTTATATATTGTACTTTGTCTTCTGTGTTTCAATAAGATACAGTAACATTTGAATTTACATATTGCTGTACTTTCCTGCATCAACCTGTACTTTGTAATTTATACCAATAAAAAAAAAAAAAAAAACTATTACACTTCCAGCTAACGCTTACATTACAGTGTGAAATATTCACATTATATAACACCACTAACCTATTTAAAGATACTCAATTTCAAAAATAACGTATATAACCGAAATATTTTGAGCAGTAATACTTGCATAGCAATGATGAAATCTCCTCTATGTTCAGTAGATGGAGACAGAGCCAGTATCAATGACACTGTTCTATTCGCTTCTGTTTTGCTCCAGAGAACGATGTCAGGTAGGTCTATCAGCAAACATACGGCTTAGCTATGTTCAGAAGTCCTCAATAATAATAGTATTTTCCAAGAAATTACGAAATATCCTTGACCACATTTCGTTAGGTGCAGCGTACTTGTCTGCTAACAGAGTGAATGCATGCGTGAATGCGATGCTAAGAATGTTTTCTGTTACGATGACCTATAAAACGCTATTCCAAAAGCAGAATTAGACATGTTATAGGCTTCATCGTTAGAAAGCTTATACTCTCGCCTACGGAATAAATGAATTGTCAATCAAGCCAGACTGTACTAAAAAGGGCGACGACGCCGTAAACAACAGGTGTGGTATTACGCACAGCTATTTTGGAAGATACCCAGGCGTCACAGATGCGCGTATATTTCCCAAATGGATTGTCCAAGACAATATATGACCACGCAGTCTCAAAAGGGACATCTCTACACGTAAAATTAACAGTAAGGTTTTATATTTATTCAATATTTAGTCCCAGATATTGACTGTAGAATGACATGGTATCATTTTTAAAAACTTTTTCTCGTTTATTTCGTTATTCAGTGAGCAGCGTTTTCACTGCTGTATAGGCATATCTTAGGGCTATTGTCAGGTTTATCTTGTTGCTATGACGGAATACGATTTTTTAGTGGTGAAAGAATATTTTTATGAATGCCAAGATAGACAATATTGTCCATTATGTCAAGGGTGGGGGGTGTTTTTTAGATGAGACTGCAGGGAGGGGGTGCGTGTTAAATGAACGACCGGAGCGACAATGGTGGGGCTGCGAAACTCCGTTTTCGGCATAGTTGTCATGTATCGTCTACTAATGAAACTGAAACAACGCGTTTCTGTTTTCATCTCACACTTTGGTTGCAGTAGCACCGAATGTTTGAGTTTAGTAATCTAGGCACGCCGGCGTGCCCACCACTAGGGGTTGTGCGCTAAGAGGTTAAGTTACTGTCGCTACCCCGGTTCTCCGAAACACAGAGTAGAGCGATCCACGTATGGGGAATGACATCCGGTCATCCAATTGCACCAAGTGTGGCTTTGACAGCCAGTAGCGCATTCAATGCTACAGGAGACTACTGCCCTCCTGGAAGAACATATCGGACAAGTGCAGCGCTACTACTCCTCAGTGAACATATTCACTTCTCATGCGCGGCAAGCAGGGCAGTCTTGGTGGATCTCTCCACCGGGGTTACAACAGTAACCTAAAGTTCTCTTTCATCATCTCGTGGAGGGTGGTGTCTGGCACATCCCGTGTAGGGAAGTACTAAACACATTCCACTGCCCAAAGGGGCGACATAGCTCAGGAGGTAAGAGCGGTTGTCTGGCAGTTGGAGGGTTGCCGGTTCGAGCCCTGCCCTGGGTGTGTCGAAGTCTTCTTGAGCAAGACACCTAACCCCTAAATGCTCTGGTTAATGAGAGGCATCAATTGTAAAGCGCTTTGGATAAAAGCGCTATATAAATGCAGTCCATTTACCATTTACCAAAGCTATAGCCAGGTCCCGGGAACAATGTGAAGTAATGAAACCCATAGCAGATGAGGGGAGATGTGTGCGCCTCACACAGAGTTCACCCCCAGAACTGAGTGGGCTACCGGCCTCCTGGTGACGTTCAGGCGGTAGAACCTTGCAAAAGTATCTGGAGAAACCCAGGCTGCGGCTGAATAAATTTCCTGTAAGGAGAGCCCATGGAATAGGGCCCACAATGCAGCCATACCCCTCGTAGCATGAGCCCTCAGGCCCAAAGGGGGTGTTATCCTCTTTGAATCATATGCCATAACAATAGCTTCCACAAGCCAATGGGACAGCCGCTGCTTAGAGATACTTTTTCTTTGCAGGCAGGGGCCCAGGCCCTGGTCGCTCTTTCTAAAAGCCTTAGTCTTTGTCATATACGTGCGGAGAACACAGCATATGCAGCCTATGCTCCTCGTCAGAGGAGAAAGGTGGTGGGTGAAAAGCGGCAAGCTCCAACATCTCACATGTGAAAGGAGGGAAGCTTTTAGGCATAATGGCTGGATTGAGCTTAAGAAAAAGCCATTTTAGGGGAGAATATTGTGCACGAGAGATGCACTGAGAGCACATGGAGGTCACTGACTCACTTAGCTGAGGCTAGTGCAAGCAGCAACGCTGTCTGGAGAGACAACAATGTTAAATCTATCTCATGTATAGGCTCAAATGGCCTTAGAAACAGAGCCTCCAGCTCCAGTGATAAATCCCAAGGGGAAATGAGCTTTTTAGCAACAGGCAGAGAACAGTGAGCCCCCTTCGTGAACCTGTGAATGAGGGGGTGCTGCCGCATTGCATGGTCTTTCAACCCAACATGACAAGCAGTGATAGCTGCCAGGTAGATCTTATTGGTAGTAAAGGATTTCTCTTTATCCATAAGATTCTGTGAAAAGCACAGCATGTCAGAAACAGAGCTCTGGTAAGGCACTGACTGACGAGAGGCACACCATCTTTCAAACACCTGACACTTATAGTCATGAAGTGACCTGGTAGAGTGCGCTTTCGTGCTCTGGATGGTTGCAGGCACGCGAGGGAGATGCCCTAATGCGTTGAGGTTATGCCTCTCATGGGCCAAGCCCATAGAGCTACTCACTCGGGGCAGGGGTGGTGTATTTCCCCGTTCACCTTAGACAGGAGGTCTGTGCGTAGCGGGAGCGTGCATGGCTGTACATAAAGGAGAGGGATAATCACTGCAGTAACATTTCCAAAATCTGGGGATGGAGACACCATTCCCCGTACAGTGGGTTTCCCCTTGACAGCAGATCAGCGCTCGTGTTCAGAATTCCTGGAACATCAATCAATCAATCAAATTTTATTTATATAGCGTATTTCACAGCAATTGTCACAATACGCTTCACAAACAACCCTGGCCTAGACCCCCACAGGAGCAAGCCTAAAGCAACACGGGTCACGCGTAACCACAGAAAGTGACGGCTGCTCCAGACCAACAGTCTGTGGGCTAGACCATGGAGCTGGAGGGAGCGCATGCCACCTTCGTGATTGACATATGCTACTGCAGTCATTATCGCACCGTACGAGCACATGATGTCCCCTTAGACATGGAAGAAAATATCTGAGAGCTGTCCATATAGTTAATAGCTAAAAGAAAATTGATTCACCATGTAACCCTCCTGAGACCCCCCACCCCAGAGAGGGATGTGTCTGTCCTTTTTTCCCGTATGACAACGATCCTGAGAGGGATTCCCTGAGTGTAAGTCTGTGTTTTCCCAGTGACACAGAGTTGCAGAGTGCTTGTGTGTTACTGTGAGACAGCGATGGAGATCGCACACAGGGCTGAGGTGGAGGGATGAAATCCACCTCATAAAGCCCCTCGTTCTTAACAGCCCCAGTGGCAAAACCTGAGAGGCTGGCACCATCAGCCCCTGTAGTCTGAGGCATGTGTGATACTGTACTCTCGAGCCGGGCTTGAACTGAGAGAGACATACACATACACACACTGAGATCCAAGATAGGATGTTGAAAACCATCCTTCTTTGGGAGCTGGAAATAAGGAAAATAAAAGCTATGTTGGGTTTGATCTCTGGGAACCACACGTATTTCCCCCTTTTTGTAAGAGGGAAGGAATTTATTCCTCTTAATCATGGGAGCGCTCTCTTTTGTTTGAGAGTAAATGACTCTGTTGAAATGGGGGGTTCACTCTGAACTGGAGTCTGTAGTCCTTGGCTATTGTCTGTAGCTTTTGGCTATAGTAGCGCTGCAGTGTTCTATGTGCTCTTCCAGGAGGGCAGTAGCCTCCTTTCACATTGGACGCACTACTGTCTGTCAGAGCCAGACAGTGCAATTGGATGCTTCTACGGAGGTCTGGACCAGATGTCATTCCCTAGAGTTGGCTTTCAAACACAAGATGATGAAAGATAAGTTTATTTATGGCACCAATGCAGTGATTTGTTCAAGCAGAGATGCACACTTCAGTCATTGTGTAAGTAAGCCACGTACTTTGGATGCGCTGTAAGAGAAAGAGTACTTTATCATATGACAAAATATGAGAGTTGCTAATAACCATGAATATAAAGCTTTAACAGTGTTAAGAGGCAATCATTTTATTTACAAGATGTGGCAAGATGGACTGGACACTATGCTATAAGAGAGGAAAGAACATGCACCTGAAGAGATTGTAAGATAAAGAAAAGGAACACAAAGAAATTGTGATGCATACCAAAAATGCTTTTTATGAAAGGACTTTGGATAATGAAGTAAATTGTTTGAGCTTCCCTTAAATGCTATCCAGAGAACATCTCCCACAATCCACACTCGTTTACATTTGACAAAATAAAGTCTGACCTGACCAAAACTCTAGTACCTACCGCCATCCCCAGGAGACAATACAGGGACAGGGGTGGTGCATGGTAATTTTACTGACAGTAAATAAGGGACTTTGTACTACTGGTGTGCCCTAATGATTGAATATATAATTCCTGTATGTGTTGCATGTCCTCCTGCAAGGGTTTACAGTGATGGTCCTTCTAAGGACTGTTTTATACTTCTGTGTAGTCTGCATCGTTCGCATGATTTGCATTGTGTGCGACATTTGCAAACGGGCAGAGCACTTATATGGCATATTGTACAGGTACAGGTTGTGATTTTCCACCCACTTACAGATACCTTCAATTCCATATCTTTCATAACCTTTAATAAACTTTTATCACATCCATACTGTATGCTACGGGAACGAGGCACAGACGAGGCAGACAGTGCTGGCAACATGCCTGTAGAGGACTTTTATTGTGACAGCAGTATCACAATGAATGAAGACAGGGGAAAAGTGAAACACAAGACGAGATCAGGCTACTCAAATGTTGGGGAAAGCAAAAGTGCTAGGGAAGTGCAGGTGGGTCCAAAATTCAGGCCATGAGGAGGGGCACGTCCGAGTCTGCCACAAAAAAAAAAAAGAAAACGGGAATCAGAGACTCTGTTAATCACTCATTAAGGGGAAAGCCAGCACACCCCTGGAGTGAGATCTTGAGGCCTATATAGGGCCAGCAGCTACTCAGGCAAAGGGGAAAGTGGTGTGGAAAAAGCACTGGTATGCTCAGTGGCCTGATCTGGTCCAGTCTGGTGCGGAGTGAGGTGCTGATTCAGCCTGTCTCCGGCTGCAGTCTGGTGGGAGTGGAGGTGCTGAAACTCAGCCCTGTCCCTCTGGTGTCCAGGTCTGTGTCCAGGTCTGAGTGAGAGTGGAGTGCTGAAACTCAGCCCTGTCCTCTGGTGCTGTCCATGGTGCTGCAGCTGGCCAGTGAGACACAGGTGAAGTCGAGCAGAGTGGCAGCTGATGGCAGGGAGGGGCGGGGCTCCAGAGGCCCACACCACAATACAGATATATGAGCATGTGCATTACTTCCTATTACAGTGAATCTGCCTTTAGCTGTGTGTTAGTTTGCAGTGCTGTGGAAATTTGTCACAGAAAACCAAAAGGAAATAAGCAAAGTCAATGTCCACTCTGAAAAATGTGTGTTTCCTTTTACATCTTTACTTTTGGTGGTGGCCAAACATCCTACAGCACTGAAAACTAACTCGCTGTCCACTCTGAAAGATGGCAGCTGCACGTCTACTATGGGATGGGAGGGTTAAGCCCAGAGAAAAGATCATAGGAAAGGTAGATGAGCCCTTTGCCCCAATTCAGAGAACTTACAGTATAAGAAAAGGGGACATTTGGGTCAGAATTACATCTGTAGAACTGTCAGAGTTGAGTCCAGCTGGGTGTTTAATTTTGAGGTCCAAAATACTGCAGTTGGAGAGTGTAGCACAGACATCTTCCTCAGAGCATCATCAACCTTAAAATCCTCAATTTCACTCATCGCTTAACACTGTCATTGGCATATTTCCCATATAAGATACATGCTTCATGTATACCTAATATAATAATACTATAATATATGTACTCTTCTTTGCAGACTGAACAACTGTGAACTCACACAGAAGTGCTGTAATACTGTGGCCTCAGCTCTCCAGTCATCAAACTCACCCCTGAGAGATCTGGACCTCAGCTACAATAACCTGGGAGATTCAGGAGTGGAGCTGCTCTGTGCTGGACTGATGAGTCCAAACTGTAAACTGCAGAGACTGGGGTGAGTAGTGCTGTGTACTGTGTGATCTTTACTGAATAGAATTTGTGATTATGGTTCTATTCAGTGAAATATTAAAACGCTTTCTCTCTCAGTTTACTCCTCTGTCCACCAGCATTCTTTCTTTGCCCATATATACCTTACTCCTCTATCACAACAAGCAAATAAAAGCAGGATAAAACCTTTAGAGGGTTGCCAGGTTTGTGGTTCCTCAGCAGAATGTAAGGTTTCAGTGGAGTCTGTAGTATCAGGTCACAGGTGATGACTGGATGCTGAGTGTCTGATTGACATGGTAAAAGATTGACCACCTGCATAGTAAAATGTTTCAGGTCTGTCACACATTGCAGTCTTCATCCATCTCTATTATTCACTACCTGCTATGAACTCTAATGAAATCCATATTTACCCCACTCTCTTTCACACACTGACCTTTTGGTGAGTTTTACTCCTTCATCACACACCTGTGTGTGCTGCAGGATTGTGGTGTTTCTGAAAGGATTGTGAATAAAATGGTATTTTATTCTGCTGGTAAAGCCAAGCATTAACTATTGGCCGGCAGGGTATGTGTGTACATCTTGGTGGGAGAGTGTCCATCTGATCAACATGTGAGCTGCTGTTTAGATGCAGTGTTACATCGTTTAGTTTAGTCACTCTTCTGTGGTCCAGTCCCAAGTCATAGGATGGATATTATACCATTGTAAGCAGGCATGCTGTGTGGAATAGCCTGATTCAGAGATCAATGTTCTGGCTCTAGCTCCTATCATCTAAAGGATAACATCATTTACAGGAGTATTTCCTAGATAAGTATTCTAATAACTCTCAAATACCCACAGTTATTAAATTTTTTGTGCAGTTTATATTACTCCACAAGGTCTACCAAACATGTTGATAAGGGGTTTTAAAAGAAAAAAATGACTTAATACATCAGGCTTTTATTATCATTATTATTATCATTGTTACAATAATAATTAAATGCAACGCAATAATTAGTGAATTATATTCGCAATAGCGTGCGAGAATAAAATGAATGGATGGATTATAGGGCAAGGACATGCGGAAAATAGGTGCAATGTGTGGAATTTTCAAAAGACACCACGTTTTTAAAAATCTGGTGTCTACCAGCAGTAAAGGTTAGTGGCAATAATCAGTTGTGGTGTTCTCATACAGCCACTAGATGGCGATGCAGTGTAATTCCAGTTGATGCCGTAGTTCAGTGGTACTCACTAATTTTCTTAGGAGAGCCACTTACGAGTAAGACCATTACTCAAAGAGCCACAGAGATTGCAGATATAACTCTTTTTTTAATCATCACTCTCAAGATATTTACCATCTTTGTGTATGTTTAAAAAAATACAGTACCATGCTTTCCATCCTTACATCTCTTTTTATTCTCAATTCATAATTACATTGCATTATTAAAAGATATAATACTTATGTGTGAATGTGTAAGGCTGGGAGTGGAACTCATCTTATGGATGTATGTACATATGCAATTATACATAAGCATTATCAACATGAAATAAAAAAAGTTCACAAAAATGTATATATATTGGTCTACTAATAGGTCTACTTCTTTTTTTCTGTTATATTTGTATTAGTATGTTGAGGCTCTCATGTGTTTTACCTGTCCCTTGACTTTCTCCATGCAAAACTTGTAGTTAGTGGTTGCAATCCTAGTCAAACAATGAAGATGCACATCTGTAAGCCTACTTCTATGTTTTCTTTTGACAATGTTCATTATAGAAAATGTTGCCTCACATGAGTAAGTGCTCATTACCTTCTGCACACAAAGCTTTAAATATGGATAATCTGAGGCTGGGACCATGCTCCAGAAATGAGCAACACCTGATCTGAGCTCAGTTTTCAGTACACCGTTGACCTGAATCTCACTCTGTATTACAGCAAGGTCTGGACAAAGGTTTTTCAGAGCAGGTGTAAGGCTTGACAATGACACATTAAAAGGGTTCTCAATGAAATTGAAAAGCTCCCTATACAACATCTTGAAATCTCCTTTCAAATTAATTTCTTATTTCCTCCCATATGCCAACAAATTCATCATAGTCAAAATGTAGCAGTAGATCAGGGTTAGCAGTTGTGCAGGCTCTTAGATTGGGAAAGTGAAGAAATTCTCTGTCGGGTATGAAGAGAGTGGTGATCTTGTGCTGGAAAGCAGTGACTGCTCTTAGCATGTTACCTGGGTGCTTCCCTTTTCCTTGGAGTTGGAGGTTAAGGGAATTCAGCTGGGATGTGATGTCAGTGAGGAGTGTCAGCTGTAATATCCAGTGTGGGTCCTCGAGCTTTGGCTCAGCCCTCCCCTTGCTTGCAAGAAAATCACGGATGTGAGGAAGTTGAGTACAGAATCGTTCAAGCACCGATAGCCATCTCACTTCGTTGTGCATCACCAGATCCCCGTACTCTGCCTCGTCTTCCATCAGAAGTGCACGGAATTCCCGGTGATTAAATGCCCTGACCTCGATAAAGTTGATGACTCACACAACGAGCTGCATCACATTCTTTAGCTCTTGGTTATTAAGTTTTGACACCAGTGCCTCCTGATGAATTATACAGTGAAAGGAGACTAGCTTGGGAATGCTGTCTTCCTTTTCCATCAGTCCGATAAGTCCTTCCCTTCCCTCTCATCTGACTTGGGCACCCGTTTGACCAGTCGATTTGTTTCCCTGCAAAAAAGTTCATCAGTGCTTGAAAAACGTCTTCCCCTCTGGTCTGTCCATGAAGTGGTAACAGACATAACAGCTCCTCCCGAAATTTGTCCTTTTGAATAAAGCGAACCCAGACACGATTGCGCCATATCGCTCAGTGGCGTAGGTTTCGTTTGAACGTTGGGGGGTCACATAAGGGGTCTGGGGCTCCAGGAATTGAGCGTCAAAGCTTCATTTTATGCACCATTTGTGCCTTTCTGCATCAATTTAGGAAATGTCTAAGGAAAACACAAGATTCACGGGGACAAATGCACGTGTTCTAAATATTGAGGGGGGAGCTAACGTTAAAGAGATATTGATAGCTAAAACAAACTTGTAATTTTACAAGACCCATAACGTTACACAAAACATTGACTAAGGCTAAAACACTAACACTGCAACATGGGGAGTCAAGTTAATTCTCTGCTTAGCAACCGAGTGCAGCTATCGCCAGGTAGTTTTCTAAGTAAAGTGAACATCACATTCAGACAGTGTGATAAGTAGCTAGCAGCGGTACACTATCTGATATCATAGTTCATTCGCTGACAACTAGCTAGCTAACATTGATGTTAGCTGGCATATTGATAGGATTACCGTTACCGTTCTTTCCAACCGCTGTGAGTCACTGACTTTAGCTGACGTTGTCATAAAATTTTCAATTTTTCTTACTCTTCATGGTAAGAAATTTTAGGATAGCTCTTCCGATATTGGGTGGGACAAATGCAACTGTTTCCAATATTGCGGGGGACGCGTCCCACCCGTTTCCTACGCCAATGTGCTAATTACATTGAATCGAGAAAACCAACCACTTTATCATGTTTTATAACCGTTAATATTTTTCATTCATTATGATGATATGATTTTTTTTTTTGGGGTGTATTGGCCGGTATTGATTATTGGGGGTTAAACCCCCCCATCCCCCCGTAATTTACGCCCATGATGTCGCTTATGTCCGTGCTCTCATCGAGTGCAATGCTGTAACATGGTGCCGCTGCAAGATCTGCAATTAGCTGTTCCTGGATATCTTTCCCAATAAACTCTATCCTCCTCATTAATGTCAAATCTGAAAGCTGCAGTGCATGTATTTGCTTATATTGGGTCCTTATTGGTGAAGTCACGGTACATTATCTCAGCTGAGGTCAAAAAGCATTGTTTAACAATTTCAGCGTCCGTGAAAGCCTTTTTATGCCTAGCTAAAATCCATGCCATCTCATAAGTGGCCTCGGTCAATTTCTCGGCAACAGAGACTGATCTCGCCATCATTTTTTGCTGCTCAGTCAGAGTCTGTGTCAACTGTTTAATTTTATTAGTCCTCAGGTTGCTACCTGGCGGGTACAACATGTTGTACTTGGCGTGAAAAGCACTAAAGTGGCGTTCAAGGTTAGACCGTTTACAATTGGCACTAGTCTTCTGGCAAATTAGGCAGAATGGAGTGGATTCGTATTGTTCGTCCTGAATTGACCGCACCTTTTTCTTTGCTGGTGCAGCATCGGTGTCTTGGGCTTCTCGGCCAAACTGATCTGCATTTTCCCCGTTTTTTTCTCACGTTGCTCTTTCTCCTCGGGCCTGTTTCTAACGCCGTCGCCGTCAGCTAATGAAGAATCACTTTTCTCGTTCTGCTTTCTTTCTAATAATAAATCTGTCCATTTTGAGTGGGCAGAGGCCGAGACAATATTTGATATAACATTACGACGTACGGCATTATGGAATATCTAATTTAGGTTTACGTGCTAAACTTGCAAAACCATTCGCAAATGCAAAGCTACGCACATAGGCTATACGTCTACCCATAATCCCTCGCTGTTACGTAGCCTACGTTCTTTGACGTATCTTCAGTATGCTGCCATCTGCTGGATAATTCATTTCAATGTGCTAAAACAGGACATCTGTAGACCCTAAACGGAACCTGTAGAAGTAAGTTATAGCTATATTCTTATTGTTATCAGTGGGTTGAGCGCAAAACAAAGTCTCACGAGCCGCGTAATGAGTAACACTGATCTAAGTGTTCTCTGACATTAAGACCATCAGTCATAGGAGGTAAATGTACCGTTCATCCAGGAATCTTGTGATTCATAGACTTCTGCCCTGAAGGAGCAATTTAACCTGTAAATTCAGCAGATGTAAGTGCCAAAACTCACTATCCTAGGGATCAACCAAATTAAGGCTTATCTGGGTAGTGAGTAGGGGTGGGCGATATAGATTTAAAACTATAACACGATATTTCATGGTATTTTTTGCGGTAGCGATATAAATGACAATATGAAAATAGTACCATTCAACACTATCTTTTGGGCACAAGTGACATCAGCATACAGTTTTGAGAGATATGCAAACAAACATTGATCCAAAAAAGTAAAACTTAATCCTGACCAACATAAAATACTAAACTGTACAAATTAAGTAGGCTAAAAAGTAGAACATGAATTTTATTTCCAAATTAAAATTCCAGTGAAAATGCAAACACCGATACTCACAGGATTCATAATCTAACCCCAGGAAAAACAAATGGAAATGTTGTAAAAATACTTTTCTTCTGTAAAAGTGCAAATAATGTTTAAATAGTCCAAACTTAACAAGTCTTAAACTATGCTGCAAAACATAAAAACAGTATATAAACACAATAATGATTCAAATCAAGTTCAAGTTTGAAATGTAAACGCCGATTCTGACTTTAATCATAAACTACATACAACAAATGAAAACGTAAACACTTATACAACCTCTGATGTACTGTCATGGCACAAATAGTCGTAAAAATAGTGCAAACAACAAATCAAAAAGTAACCATCCCAAACATGTCTTCAGTTAGTTTACAAAACTACAAAACAGTGCAAAAACAACACAGGCTCCTGTACAGATCCCTGTGGGACTCCTGTAGCACGGGGATGAGGAGCAGAGGCAGACCTCATCCAGGTGACCTGGTATGACCTGGGGCACTCCCAGAAACGCCCATCTCAGCCAAGGTGGAGAGGAGTAAGTTTGGTTGACCATGTCGATTGCTGCAGACAGTTCTAGGAGGATCAGGACAGAGGAGAGGCGTGAGGAGGGCAGTCCCTGTTGAGTGCCCCGATCGAAAGCCAGACTGGTGAGGACCAAGCAGCTTAACCGGCAGTTATTACATGAAAGAGGACAAAGTTATTACATGAACTGTTTTTATTATATTAACTATTATATTATTATATTATATTATATGTGCCTCTGGTTTGTTTGCTTTTTACCTTAAATAAGAAATGGCCCTGCATTCAAATCTGAAATTGATCTGTATTTGCCAGGAAAAAAGCAAAAATTCCCTTTTTTGCATGAGGGTGCTGCCATCTTGGAACAATCTAGTTTGTGACATCATTACATTACATTACATTTATTTGGCAGACGCTTTAATCCAAAGCGACGTACAGAAAGTGCATTTCATGGTCATAGACAACTGCTAAACACAGGTTCAGTAAGGTACAATACTTATTTTGTATAGCTATTTCTAGCCACAAACACAGTTTAGTTCACACAGTGAACACTATTCAGACCTAACCTCTGCAAAGCCAACTAGGCAGAAGAATAAGCTACAGTATTAGGACAAATACAGATTACCAAAAAGTGCTGGGATGGGGCAACATGTAACAATTGTCATGAAAAAAGGGGGGTGGGAAATTTAGAGTGAAATATACAGCGTGGTGGTGGTTAGTCTAGGTATAGTCTGAAGAGATGAGTCTTCAGGCCACAGCGGAAGATGGGTAGTGAGGGGGAGGTTTGGGAGGGCGGGGAGTTCGTTCCACCACTGGGGAGCTAGGGTGGAGAAGCTCTGATCCGTTTGGGCGGGTGGGAGGGTTACAAGGCGCCTGCTGCGCGAGACTGGAGTGATCGAGCAGGCACATAGAATGAGTCATGTCCTGCAAGTAGATGGGGCTGTCCTGTTGGCAGCAGTGTAGGCAAGGTCAGGGCTTTGAACCGGATCCTGACAGGACGGTAGCCAGTGGAGTGATGCAGCAGAGGAGTGACGTGGGAGAATTTGGAAGGTTGTAGATGATTCGGGCAGCGCATTCTGAATCATCTGTAGTGGCTGTATGGCACAAGCTGGCAGGCTTGCAAGGAGAGAGTTGCAGCAATTAAGGGAGAGGTCACCGTAGCCTGGACGAGCAGCTGGGTGGAGTGCGTGTCAGGTATGGTCGAATCCTTCTGATGTTGTAAGAGGATCTGCAGGACCTGATGTTGCCTGATGTGCTCTTGAGGTCCAGTTGGTCATCCAGGCACCCCAAACTCTTGGCAGAGTGAGAGGCAGTCACTGTGATGCCATCAACCGTGATTGAGAGCTCACGAAGTAAGGAGGTCTTGTGCGGGAAGAAGAGCAGCTCAGTTTTGTTGTGGTTGAGCTTCAGATGGTGGCTGGCCATCCAGGTGGAGATGTCAGCCAGGCAGGAAGATATCCTATCATTGACCTGTGTGGCCGAGGGGGGGAAAGAAAAGAAGAGTTGTGTGTCATCTGCATAACAATGATAGGAGAAGCCATGTGAATTAATAACTGAACCAAGAGATCTGATGTATAAGGAGAACAGCAGAGGACCCAGTACAGATCCCTGCGGCACTCCCGTAACAAGGGGATGAGAAGCAGAGGCAGACCCCTTCCAGGTGACCTGGTAGGACCTATCTGCAAGATAGGAAGCGAACCAAGACAGGGCAGTCCCGGCGATGCCCATCCCAGCCAAGGTGGAGAGGAGTATTTTATGGTTGACCGTGTCGAAAGCTGCAGACAGGTCAAGAAGGATCAGGACAGAGGAGAGGCATGAGGCTCTTGCAGTGGCAAGTGCCTCCGTCACAGCTAGGAGCGCAGTCTCTGTTGGGGAGTCCCCGGGATCGGAAGCCAGACTGGTGAGGGCTAGCAGGTTTGGGTTTTGAGGAGAAAAAAAAGGTTAATTTTTAAGGAACTGCTCGTTCAAAGGGGTTTTGGACAGAAAGGGTAGAAAAGGGGTAGGGTCAAAAATTCTTTAAAGGGGGGTCTAAGGTGGGTTTTTTGGGGGGTGGGGTAACAAGACCCTCTTAAAAACAGAGGGGAAAATACCGGGAAAGAGAGGAA
>NW_026986391.1:0-38425 GCF_018555375.3 Anguilla rostrata
AGTGGTAGTGTGAAACCATAGACATATCCGCTGCATTGGCCTTTAGATCATATGTCAACACCGCCGCCATATTGGACCAGGCAAGACTGGCCTGAAAACAAATAGCCTACAAGTGAACTGCGGTTTTTCTGATTAAAAAGCACTACAGCGTTTACATTTCTCATAGATTTCATTTAGTCGTTTTTATATTCAAGGGTTTATGATCTATGTGGAGTAGAAGAAAAGTTTTGGAAAAAAATAAGTTTTTTTTCTACTCTACTTAGACCATAAACCATTTTGATGATGTATTGCTGATGCTAATGATTATATCAAAATCAATAAAAAATTTGATTGCAAAAAAAAAATTCCATATGTAATGTACTTACTCTGCAGTCACTTTTGGTATACCCAATAATTGCATCTTTATGGCTCTTTTGTCAACGTAAGAGTTTCTGTAATCCGAAATGCCCCTGCTCATATTCAAGCTAAGACTGTTAGCCAGTTCAGGTGCCATTTTCAGCTCAATCTGTCAAGCATACACCTGAAACTTGGCCGGCATATCTGACCACCCGATGCTGTCTTTACGTATAGTATTTTGTTCAGCAGGCATTTGGTTATCTGAACAGCATAACATTTTACTTATAAGTCAGTCAAGTTACAGAATGAATTAAACAAGACTGTCACCTGCCCATGTTCGGGGCGCAGACACTATCACCTTATTTAAAGCTAGGCTCAAAACTTACCTTTTTAGTCTCTCCTATATTTGAGGGGCAGGAGTGGGTGACAGGCATAGCTATAGAGTCTCTGGTGGACTGAGCGGTTAGTGCTGTCACTGGATCATCATTAGTAGTGCTGTGTTAAGCTGAACCGGTCATGGTCTGGTGATGACTGTCTCAAGCCTGCCCTCATGGCTGTGTTGGCCCCTGCCACTGATTCCCTTAGCTATGCTGCCATAGCCATATTCTGCCGGGGTTTTCCTTATCACACGTAGGCACCTCTGTCTCTTCTGATCTGCTTGCTAATCTACCATTTGAACCCCCTAACAATTTTTTTTTTGTCTTCAGCTCTGGGCACCTGCCTGCAGCTCTAGCCCAAGTTTGCTGAGCACCCCCCCCCCCCGGCCCGGAGCTCCAGCCCTAGACCAGCAAGACCAGCTGGGCACCCCTGCCTCCTGCCACTGCTGATTCAGCTGTAGCACCAAGCCTGTCTCCCTGTCTGACCCTGCCACCCATTGGTGTTCCTCCCCATCTCTCTGTGTGACCGGAGTCACCTTTGCCTGGACTTAATTAATACTGGATTGGCTGTTATTATATTATAAAACAGATAAATTATATATTTTATAATTTATCTGTTTTCATGTAAGCCATTCCCATTCCCATTCCCAACAAACCGGTGCCTGCCCGCGGCAGATGGGTTCCCCCTCTGAGTCCGGTTCTGCTCAAGGTTTCTTCCTGTTATCAGTCAGGGAGTTTTTCCTTCCGGATCTCTGTAAAGCTGCTTTGTGACGAAGCTCCATTGTTAAAAGCGCTATACAAATAAAAATTAATTGATTGACCTGTCAAATGGGCCCTCATTGCTGTCTGTGGGTCCAGCCATATGCTCGTAACCTAAGTGCGTATCTGCCTCCACTCCCTGTGCGTAATGCAGATTGTGCTGACAAGCAGAGAGTGCATGCAGACTGAAGCGAGCTCGCTCTCAAAACAGCTTAGCATTGTACTATGAAATGAATTCATAATTATGGTGGATCGAAGAAAAGGTTTTTGCACTGTGATAACAGTAATTGAAGAGCTGAAAAAGCAAATCTCAATTAGAGGCATTATTTACATATTTAGAAAGTTCCGATTGGTTTGGAGAGTGTGCTCTAGACCATGTGAGAGCCATACTGGTGGGCACGTAAGTTTACTGAAGTGAATTTAGTGTTCTCCTTATTATTTCTTCTTATTCCACATCAAGTCAACATCTTGTACGCTACTCATCCTACAGTTTTTCAGCAAGAACTACCTTTTTATCTCATAGCTTCACCTAGTTGCTTGTGCTTTTCTTGTCAGTAGTGCAAATATTTTTGAGATTTACCATTTTTATTTATATTTTATTTATGTTTACCAAGAAAATTTCCCATTAATTAACACTAGTGGAATGTTCAGAATGTAAACAACACACTTGCAGCTGACATTGCAATCAGCCGCTGCAGCAGCGACAGATACAGACCGTCTCTTTCTTTTGCAAAGCTTCTAATGGATGAAATCTCTAGTAAAGTGAGTAACGGTGGCAGTAGCTGCAAAGCAAGTTCAACTCAAACTAATATTAGTTTTCTGTTATAATTTCTGCTAATTCCTGCCAGCTACTGTAACATTTGTATTTCAACATCCAGCATAATGTTAACTGCTGTAAGATATTAACTCCCAAAAACGTTAGAACTGATTCACCTCAGTTATTTATTCAAAATATGCGAGAGATATTTTGAGAGAAGAAAACTTGTATTGTAGTGTAGATAACCTGTTCAAAACACTATCTAAAATTTGCAATTTGGAAAGATTTTGGGATATCTTGGAAAATCCATTACAACATTTCACTGCTGTTAGTTATCGGCACAACAATCTGTGAATTCTTTGCTGATGTGTCATTTTATTACTGTTTTACTTTCACGAATGGCCCAGAAATAATTTCAAACAATTATTGCAAAAGACAAAAAAAGAAAAAACAAATAAAAGCCTGTGCTGAAATTGGCTTGCTCTCCTCCTTGGCTAAACGCCAGGTTTTCAATGGGCAGGGTTCATTGGGTGTTAGTTATGTAACAAAACCCTTAAGTCCAGTGAAATTCTTTCTACATGTAATGTGTAAATAATGCTCTTGCCACTTTTGTGCACACTAGGCAAGCTAAATTGAAAATGTCTAAGCATTGCCCCTTCTCTGGATGTGGAGAAAGCAATACATTCTTTTCTTTTGCCAAAAATGAAGAGACCTACAAGAAATGGGTTTTAATTCTGGAGCCCACAGGCACTCCAGTATTACAATAACCAGTGCAGTTAGTATTTGCCCATTTTCTCTGAACAAAAGTACTTTTCGCAGAACGTGCTGGATCGGTAAGTATGCCTACCATTAGCTAGCGACAATTAAACGTTTTCAAGCTAAGACATGTGGAATCAAAGCCTGTCTTTATGTGGGTGTAATGTCCAGAGTTTGAGACTGCTAGAGTGTAATGTTAGTGTACAGTAGCTCAGTGTTTAAATGCTATAACAAGTTGAATAATTTTCAGGTTTAATTATACTCATTTCCAGTTGAGTGAACGCTGGCGCTGCTAGCTGCCGCTGCTCTCCTGCTCTTGTACCTGTTTGTCTTTCTACCTGTCTTTAGCGCATTTTTTATTTCAAGAAACTATCGTCAATCCTCGATCTATTTTGTACTGCCGTTTGATTTTTATTTATTTATTTACTTTTTAACTTTTTTTCTTACATCGCTGTGAGTTCTGACTTGGATCCTACCCAACCCGCTCTCACATCCGCTGGTTCACCCTACCTCTGTTTGCCGATCACCGGCCTTCACCGTGCTGATGAGCGAGGCCACTGCTGCCAGCTTCCCTTGCCTGCCTCCCGCCCTCTGGAATCCAGTTCTGTGATCGCTGTCTGGCTGTTTCCGATCGCGGGTTGACTACTCCTGCTCCGAATGTACCTGTCCGTGTCCCCGACTGACACTTGTAGCTGACACTCGCCTAGTCTCCTGCAACCCTTTCGGCCTCGCTTGATGTGCTAGCTACAGCTATCTCCTTGAGTTTGTGGGCCGCCAGCACTCAGCTCGGTGAGTAAAGTTCTCCGCTTTCCTACTGTTATTGCTTGCTGGTTGGGGCGTAGTGATAGGTTGGAGTGCTCTTCGGGGAACGAGGTACGGGTTCTGCTCCCCAGCTCTACGGTGATCTCTTAGCGCGCCCTGCAGCCAACATGTAGACTAATCCATTTTTTTGGATCATCCTAAGTGCTACCATAATTACCAACCGGGCACTGCAATACTCAGTTACGGAACTTCTTCGTTTAAAACCGACTAAGACCAGAATTCCTCCTGACTTGCTTGCACGCAGTGATTTGGACATAGTATCCCGTCCGAAATATCTAGGCTACACCGCGGCTCTCATCGGAACTTTACCTACAGCAAAACGAACATTCCCTCCCTCTGGTCTACCTCCCGCTCCGCGCGACTCAATGTTGTCAAACGTGGGGTGGACTGCAGTAGTGTAACCAACTCGTGTGCTTCGCGTCTGCTACCGGTTCCGTTGCGTGATAAGTAGATTTTAAGTTTTTACTTGTATTGCGTGCAGTAGGGTTTTACGCGGTTAGTCGAATCAGCTGTTTGGCGTTATAGAATTGCTTGTAATTGAGGTCACGTGCGTCGGTTAGGAACTAACTTCTTTTGTGAAGCTAATTTTATTGATTTATTGTTTTTAATTGTGTCATTAGTTTCAGGTGCATTTGCACAATAATAGGGCTTTTAGAGCGACGCATAGCGTCGCTCCGTCACATTTTATGCGCTCCCTCCCCATCCCAGTATGCTCTCTCCCCTTCCGAACCCGCTTCCAGCGTCGCGGGCCCCCACGACAGAGAAACCCATCCAACCTCCGCGACCTGCAACCAGCTACCAGCCAGAATGCCACCCTCGCTGGGGGACTCTGGAACTGCCAGTCGGCAACCCGAAAAGCCGACTTCATCTCCGCCTACGCTTCCCACCTGTCTCTCCAGTTCCTGGCCCTCACAGAGACCTGGATCAGCCCTGACAACTCTTCTACCCCAACCGCGCTATCCTCCTCATTCTCATTCTCCCACACACCCCGGCCAGCAGGCCGTGGTGGTGGCACAGGTTTACTTCTCTCCCGCTCCTGGAATTTCTCTGTTCTCCACTCTCACCTCTCTCTGTCCAGTTTTGAACACCACTCTGTACATGTGACTCACCCATCTAACCTGTTTATTTCTGTCATCTACCGCCCCCCAGGTCCCCTGGGAAATTTTCTGGAAGAGCTTGACATCCTGCTCAGCTCCTTCCCTGAGAATGGTGCCCCCCTCATCCTCCTCGGAGACTTCAATATTCACCTTGAAGCCTCCCAGTCTGCAGCCTTCCTTCCACTACTCCACTCCTTCGACCTCTCCCTCCAGCACTCTCCCCCAACCCACAAGGCTGGCAACCTCCTCGACCTCGTATTTTTGAGGAACACCACCTGCACTGGCCTAAACGTCACCCCTCTCCATACCTCTGATCATCATTTTGTTTCCTTCTCACTCCCCCTTCCCTCCCACCCACACCCCTTCTCTCCACCCAGCCCTACTGTCTCTGTCCGCCGTAACCTGTGCGCCCTTTCTCCCTCCTCTCTTGCCCCTTGTGTCACTGCCTCCCTCCCCCCTCTTGATGTCTTCTCTGCCCTTCCCTCTGACTCGGCCTCTGACACCCTGCTATCATCACTCTCCACTGCCATTAATACCCTCTGTCCTCTTGTCTCCAGGCCCACACGCCCATCTCCTCCATGCCCGTGGCTGACTGACGTTCTGCGATCTTCCAGGACTGCCCTGCGTGCAGCAGAGCGGAACTGGAAGAAGTCTAGAATGCCAACGGACCTCTCTGCCTACCAGTCCCTACTGAACTCCTTCTCCTCAGCAGTTGCCACTGCCAAGGCAACATACTACCACTCTAAAATACACAAATCTATTGCTAACCCCAGGCAACTGTTTTCAATTTTCTCCTCTCTCCTCAGTAAACCCTCACCTCCAACTCAGACCTCCCTTACTGCTGAAGACTTCGCAGCCTTCTTCGAAGCAAAGGTCACACTCATCCGCAGCTCCCTTGACCCTCCCGACTCCCCACCCTTCCCTCCCCCCATCCCCTCTATGACCCTCCCCACATTCTCCACCTTCTCCCCACTCTCTCTCCCTGATGTCTCCCAACTCTTGCTCTCCCACCGTCCCACCACCTGTGCCCTTGATCCCCTCCCCTCTACCCTCCTCCAGCTGATCTCACCAGAGATCATCCCCTTCATCGCCCACCTGATTAACTCCTCCCTGACTTCTGGCACCTTCCCGTCATCTTTCAAAGAGCCCACATCACCCCCATTCTGAAGAAACCAACACTGGACCCCTGCCTCACCCAGAACTACAGACCGGTATCCCTTCTTCCATTCCTATCTAAAACTCTCGAACGTGCTGCGTCTAACCAACTTTCCTCTTTTCTTTCTAAGCATAACCTCCAAGACCCTCAGCAGTCTGGTTTCAGACCCGGTCACTCGACGGAGACTGCCCTGCTCTCCGTCACTGAGTCTCTCCACGCAGCACACGCAGCATCCCGTTCATCTGTCCTAATTCTTCTTGACCTCTCAGCTGCCTTCGACACCGTTGACCATCCTACACTTCTGTCTTCCCTGACAGAATTGGGAATTTGCGGACCAGCCCTCAACTGGATTGCGTCCTATCTCTCCGGCCGCTCCTTCCAGGTTGCCTGGGCCGGTGCAGTATCAGCTCCTCGTCCCCTCACAACTGGGGTCCCTCAGGGCTCTGTCCTTGGTCCCCTCCTCTTTTCTCTGTATACTAGGTCCCTTGGCCCTGTTATTGCCGCCCATGGCATGTCATATCATCTCTATGCAGATGATATTCAACTTTTCTACTCTTTCTCTCCCACAGACACTCAGGTCTCCGATCGCATATCCGCCTGCCTGAGTGACATCCAGAGCTGGATGACCAAACACCAGCTCAAGCTCAACACAAGCAAAACGGAACTTCTCCATATTCCTTCTCTTACCTCTCCCACTTCTCATCTGCCCATTTCTTTAGGAGACACTCCCCTACACCCTTCGCAGAGTGCCCGAAATCTTGGAGTTGTGCTGGACAACAGGCTGTCACTCTCTGAGAATATCGCGGCAACCACCCGGTCGTGCAGGTTCATCCTGTACAATATCCGCAGAATAAGACCACTCCTCACCAATTATTCCACACAGCTCCTGGTCCAGGCCATGATACTGTCACGTCTGGACTACTGCAACTCCCTCCTGGCTGGCCTCCCAGCATCAGCCACCAGACCCCTTCAGCTCATCCAGAATGCAGCAGCACGTCTGGTTTACAACCTCCCTCGTGACTCCCACGTCACTCCCCTCCTCATCTCCCTCCACTGGCTACCAGTGCAAGCTCGCATCCGGTTTAAGACACTGGTGCTTGCTTTCCAAGCAGTCAAGGGGTCAGCTCCTGGTTATCTGCAGAAGATGATCAGACCCTACAAGCCGGCCAGATCGCTCCGATCGGCTACTACAGGGCGGCTGATTCCTCCCCCAACACGAGCAGCAACAAGGTCTCGACTCTTTGCAGTTCTGGCCCCACGATGGTGGAACGATCTTCCAGTGGAGGTCAGAACAGCAGAGTGTCTGAGCACCTTCAAACGGAAACTCAAGACGCACCTCTTCTCTGTGTACCTCTCTCCTCTTCCCTAAACCCCCTCCCATAAGTATTAAAAAAAAAAAAAAAAAAAAAAAAAAAAAAATTTTTGGTTCAGACTATCTTGTTTCTCCTGAATGTATGCTATCATAGTAAAGGCTTTTTATCTGCATTTTGTTCAATGGACTTAAGTGGACTTGATCCTGAGTTTGGTTACACTGTTGTAAGTCGCTCTGGATAAGAGCGTCAGCTAAATGCCTATAATGTAATGTAATGTACTTCGCCCGTTGCTTTCCGCACAGATTGATTTTAAGAATAGCTATTTTAAATTCGGTCTTTTCAACGTACGGTCGTTGAACAACAAAGCACCGCTGCTAAATGATTACATCACCGATCAAAAAGTTGACATAATGTGTTTAACTGAGACATGGCAGAAACCTGAAGAATTTATTCATTTAAATGAGGCGAAAACCCCGCTCCTCTGGCCGTGGAGGAGGAGTAGGTTGTTTTACACCGCGGTAATATCAAAATGAATGCTGTTGCCATACCAAGTCCCTCGTCGTTTGAATGTCTTGTCGTAAAAATAATCCGGTCCTCAACCTCCCTACATTGCTGTAATCTATCCAAAACCTTAAACTGTATTTCTCTCTGAGTTCTCATCATTACTGACCGCTGTCTGTGCCATGTCATCAAATGTATGAGTGCTGGGTGATTTTAACATTCATGTTGATTCCGCTGAATGTAATTTTGCTAGACTTCTTATCCCTACTCGACTGTTTTGACATTAAACAACATGTCAATTTCCCCACGCATAACAAGGGACATATACTAGATCTGGTATGTTCCTGTGGTGTAACTCCCTCTAATCTCACTGGCAGTGATCTTCCCATTTCTGATCACAAAATGATGTTGTTTGAAATGTACATACCTCAGTCCCTGAACAACACCAAACGTATTATTGCCTTCAGAAATGTAAAAAACATCAACCCTGACTTAATGATGGAACTTTTAAATGAATGTCCTGTTCCCGACCCCGTCTCCACCCCTACTGATGAGCTAGTCTCTCATTATAATGATCTCCTCTCCACACAATCACTTGCCCCTCTTAAACATCGCACTGTTTCCTTCACTCGCACTGCACCCTGGTACACACCTGAATTACGACTGATGAAGTCCCATGGCCGTCGCTTAGAACGTCTGACAAAGAGAACTGGTCTAGTTGTTCATGTTTACGGCCTATTCTGAACATCTAACAAATTACAAAAATGCCCTCTCAGCTGCCAGATCTTCTTACTATGCCAACGTCATTCACATAAGTAATGGCAATTCAAAAGTTCTCTTCTCTACTGTTAACAAATTGTTGCAGCCCCCTGACAATTTTCCACTCTGCATTTCCACTGATCTTTGCAATAAATTCCTTAGCTTCTTTCATACTAAAGTTGATGCAATCCACCAACAGCTCCTCCTTACTAGCACCGAACATGATGTCCTCTCTTCCACTTTGGAGCTAGTTCAGACAGGTTATCTCACTCAGTTCCTCCCAGTCAATGATTCCACTCTATCTGAAGTCATTTCAAAATGCAGGTCAACCACATGTCAACTAGACCCAATGCCCACCTCACTAGTCAAATCTTGCCTCCCTGCCCTCCTTCCCCTGTTGCTGGCTATTATCAACTCCTCTCTCACCTCTGGCACTGTACCTAGTAGCCTGAAGGTGGCAGCAGTCACACCTATTCATAAAAAAACAGGAACTGACCCTGAAAACCTTCACAATTTCAGACCCATTTCAAATTTGCCCTTTTTAGCCAAAACACTGGAGCGAATAGTTGCCATTCAGCTTCAGGATCATATTTCCACCAATCAGTTACTTGAACCTTTTCAATCTGGTTTTTGCACAAAACATAGCACAGAGACTGCCTGGGTGAAAGTTATCAATGATCTTCTCCATGCAGCTGACAACAACCTCTTAAACATCTTAGTGCTACTGGATTTGAGTGCTGCTTTTGACACAGTCTGTCACAAAATTTTGCTTGAACGCTTGGCTAATCTTGGTATCACCCATCTTGCACTTTCCTGGCTAAACTCATACCTCTCTGATAGGCAGCAATACATATCCATAAAGAATCACAGATCTGACTTTGCTTCTGTCACTAAGGGTGTTCCACAGGGTTCGGTGCTGGGTCCTCTCCTCTTCATTATTTATCTGCAACCACTGGGTCAGATCATGCGTCGTCATGGTGTTAGTTTCCACTGCTACGCTGATGACACATAGCTTTATATAAGTTCCAAACCCTCCTCTGCACTTCCTCCCCCATCTCTCATCAACTGTTCTTGTATGTTTATTCATTGTTTTGCCTCTTTGTAATGTGTGGGGGGGGGGGGGGTGGGGGGGGGGGGGGCGGGGTGGCTGGGTGGGTATGCTCTAGGGGGACATCTGGAATATATTGTAAAATATATAACTATTAATAAAGATGTTCTCTGAAGGGGGGGGTGGTAGTGGGCCAAAAAAAAAAAAAAAAAAACATTTCTGACAGTTAACCCTTCAACTGTGGCACTCAGTAGCAAACTAGAACAGTGACTTGCGACAAATTTCTGCTGCTCTTATTTTAACGGGAAAGGAGGAAAATACATTTTAGAGACAAGCTGTAATTAGGTATATGTTTCTTACCCGTAACATTTTTGTGTGTATCTGAGTGAAATGTACGTGTACGGTTATTCAACAAACTTTGTGGTCAGACTAGCCTAGTCAAATAGTTTTCAGTCTAACGTCATCCATGTTAGTTATACTTAGGATATAGGGGAGAGTCGGTATAAATGTAACAGATCATTAATGTAACACAGTCAATAACTTTTAGTACACTGCTGATACAGTCACTATTTGAAGATTGTATACGTGCAATTCAGCCCTATACCAAATGATTTATAGAAACGAAACTGGTCACATGCATTGATTTATAAGCACACACCAGATTGGTCTGTATAGTAGGCTATTTGCTTTTTCTTTTTAGCTTTGTGTTTTTAATGCATAAATAGGCTATGGACAAATTAATCAAACTTTTAACTTATTTCATGTAAGTAACCTAATCTTGGTCAAAATGGAATGGTCTGTTGTTGTTGTTGTTGTTGAAGATAAATGCATCCCTTTGCAATGCAGTAAAACAATGAACGTAATTTAATTCACAGGTGAGTACATTGTCTTACAACAGTAGGCTACATGGAAGTTTGATATAGGCTACAGTAATTTATGGTAATGGTAATAAAAAACCAGCATAAATTATCTGACATGATTAATTTATGAACAAATGAAATGGGAGAATCCTGACATGCCAGAGCTGTTTGAAGCAAAAATTCACAATAAATATTTGGCAAATTTTTAACTGGCAGTAGAACTAGTAATACTGCAAACCGATTGCTCAGACCGACATACTTCTGTATTTATTTAATTAATGTGACAAGAGCAGATTGTGTTTCGCTGTTGATGTGTCCTTTAGAAAAGAAAAGAATTAACCAGAGACAAACTTGATATTGTCAATTTTTCAAAGGCGGAGAATATCCGTATCTACTCTTCTATGAGGCAATAGTTATTTGTTCACTGAGCAAGGCAGGCTAATAACGCATAGCTAATGACTAACGTGAATGCAATGCAACTAAGCGCTGAATGTTTAATACAGAGATTAATAATTAGAAACAGCCCCCGTGGGTCACTGATCAAGTGACTCCACTGACATAGCTGACTCAGTGAGGTGTATTTCTTGTGGTAGGCCAGTTGAACAGACAGCATTTTATCATCAAACTCAATATGAATGGTTTGAGCCAGGTAGCCTAACTATAACAACTATGCTTGCGTATTTGCTAGTTTATCAGCTAATAACATATATGTAGCCAGGCTCAGAAATTAATTCCTAATAGTACGTGTAGACCTCCCTAAAATGGTACAATCCCTTGTCCGCTGATGTCATGCGTGTGCAATGCATTATTTGTACAGCACGGTCACGCAGAAAAGGAAATTAACACTGAGGATTGCATCGTGCTGGAAAGGTGTGCAACATCAACCCGAATTAAGGTAAATTGGGATGGCAGGTATGCCATTCAGCCAAGTTATGCCTTGGTGGGACATGCCTCAAACAGTTGAGGCCAAAAGTTTACATACATCTTGGCACTTTTTCACAACTCCACACATTTCATGTTACCATTCATTTTATGTGTTAAGTCATTTAGGGTATCTATTTTATTTCCATAAGACGTCATTTCAAAATAATAACTAAGAGACAGCTCTAACTCACAGCACATGGAGACAGAGCTTCCAGTTAAACTCATCCTCTTAATGCAGCTCAAACTCACAGCACATGGAGACAGAGCTTCCAGTTAAACTCATCCTCTTTCTGCAGCTCTAACTCACAACACATGGAGACAGAGCTTCCAGTTAAACTCATCCTCTTACTGCAGCTCTAACTCACAGAATACAGGAACATGACATAATACACCTCACCTACACCTGAATGGGTCACAATACACCCACCTACTTCTGAAACCTGTCAGAAACATTGAAGTATTATTACACAAGAATGTCTATTTGAACCTGTTTTATTACCTTTGATCATCTGTGAACTCTCCTCTGAACTTGATTGGATGTTCCATTGAACGATCACTCTTCATAGACAGACAGCTGGGTACTGGTGACCCTGCTCTTTCTACCTGGACCCTGTGAACAAAGCATGGAGACAGAGCTTCCAGTAAAACTCATCCTCTTACTGCAGCTCTAACTCACAGCACATGGAGACAGTGCTTCCAGTTAAAATCATCCTCTTACTGCAGCTCTAACTCACAGCACATGGAGACAGAGCTTCCAGTTAAACTCATCCTCTTCCTGCTGCTCTAACTCACAGCACATGGAGACAGAGCTTCCAGTTAAACTCATCCTCTTACTGCAGCTCTAACTCACAGCACCTGAAGAAAGCTTCTAGTTAAACTCATCCTCTTACTGTAGCTCTAACTTACAGCACATGGAGACAGAGCTTCCAGTTAAACTCATCCTCTTCCTGCTGCTCTAACTCACAGCACATGGAGACAGAGATTCCAGTTAAACTCATCCTCTGACTGCAGCTCTAACTCACAGCACATGGAGACAGAGCTTCCAGTTAAACTCATCCTCTTACTGTAGCTCTAACTCACAACACATGGAGACAGAGCTTCCAGTTCAACTCATCCTCTTACTGCAGCTATAACTCACAGCAGATGGAGACAGAGCTTCCAGTTAAACTCATCCTCTTACTGCAGCTCTAAATCACAGAATACAGGAACATGACATAATACACCTCACCTACACCTGAATGGGTCACAATACACCCACCTACTTCTGAAACCTGTCAGAAACATTGAAGTATTATTACATAGGATTGTCTATTTGAACCTGTTTTATTACCTTTGATCATCTGTGAACTCTCCTCTGAACTTGATTGGATGTTCCATTGAACGATCACTCTTCATAGACAGACAGCTGGGTACTAGTGACCCTGCTCTTTCTACCTGGACCCTGTGAACAAAGCATGGAGACAGAGCTTCCAGTTAAACTCATCCTCTTACTGCAGCTCTAACTCACAGCACATGGAGACAGAGCTTCCAGTTAAACTCATCCTCTTCCTGCAGCTCTAACTCACAGCACATGGAGACAGAGCTTCCAGTTAAACTCATCCTCTTTCTGCAGCTCTAACTCACAGCACATGGAGACAGAGCTTCCAGTTAAACTCATCCTCTTACTGTAGCTCTAACTCACAACACATGGAGACAGAGCTTCCAGTTAAACTCATCCTCTTTCTGCAGCTCTAACTCACAGCACTTGAAGAAAGCTTCTAGTTAAACTCGTCCTCTTATTGCAGCTCTAAATCACAGAATACAGGAACATGACATAATACACCTCACCTACACCTGAATGGGTCACAATACACCCACCTACTTCTGAAACCTGTCAGAAACATTGAAGTATTATTTCACAGGAATGTCTATTTGAACCTGTTTTATTACCTTTGATCATCTGTGAACTCTCCTCTGAACTTGATTGGATGTTCCATTGAACAATCACTCTTCATAGACAGACAGCTGGGTACTGGTGACCCTGCTCTTTCTACCTGGACCCTGTGAACAAAGCATGGAGACAGAGCTTCCAGTTCAACTCATCCTTTGACTGCAGCTCTAACTCACAGCACATGGAGACAGAGCTTCCAGTTAAACTCATCCTCTTCCTGCAGCTCTAACTTATATCACATTAAATATCTGATTCATGCATTTATACCTCTTCCTCTCAGTGCTGAGGGTTCCTCCTTTGGTCTCTGCTCCTCTGAGAGACTCATTTTAGAAAACAGCACCCCCTATCTAAGGAGACAGGAACACACCAGACCAGACTGGACCACAAGTGGCTTCCAACCCAGATTAGCCTGTAAACACACAACATGAGTGTGGCAAACACGCCTGCCACAGGCCACCGAAGTGGCTTTCCTAGGGGCCCTCCAGCACAGAGACACAGGGAGAAGATGTTCAAATAGTCCACATTTATTTACAAGGGTTTGGCAAGATGGTACAGCCAAATGAGCAGATGTAAAACACTGTCATGACAGAGAGGCTCCCTTGTGTGGGTGGGGATGGCAGATTTAACCTGTGCGCAGTGATTACCTCACTACGCACAGGTGCAGCCATTCCTATTCCTGGGTCCAATTAGCCTGGCCAATTATCTAATTCTTAACCAATTATCCAATTGGCCAGGTCTAATTAGCTTGACCCAGGGCAGGTGTGGCTGCTTAAACCAGCCATTCCCACACCACAATGAGAACATACTGAACACTCACATGAACACACAGAGACACACAATATAGCGTAGTTTTGACTGGAAGCAATGCAGAATTTAAATGGGCCCTGAAAATGTACTATACAGACATCTCAAAAGGAGTGGTGTTACCCTTGATACTGAAGCTCAGGAGCGTGTCCAGAAAAACACCACAGCACACTAGAAACAGTGCGCCGAGGCTTGATTAGTTTCTGCCATAAACACGTGATCAATGACGTCCGAAGCTTCATTCGGTACACACAACCATGTGACCGCTTTGGTAACTGACTCAAAGGAAGCAAAGCTTTGGCGCAGGTTTCATGGGGAGAGCAAACAGTTCGTGTCAGTCGTGAGCTAGTGAGTCACAGTGACTGCTTTAAGAATCCGAGACATTGTGTAGAGATGGAACCAGCCAGGAACATAGAGCAGTCTGCATTTTTGGAGCATTTTAAAATGATATCAGCAACTAAGCTTTGTCCTCCTGAGACCCAGGCGAAAATAGGTTAAAAATGACATTTTTCTATATTTTTTGTGTTATAATATATATAGCAATACAAATGTATAAAAATGCAAATATAAAAAAATAAAAACAATCAGTTAGGAATAATTCTAAGTGGGGTTTTACTTAATATTACTAAAATTAAAATGAAAAAAAAAAACTAATTTTAACTGGAAATAATTGGAAAGACCACCAGGTCCAAGAACATGTAATCTCACATCCAAATTTATGACATTTAAAGACCATCATGTATTATAGACACAGAGACAATTAAGCTATCATGAAGGCTTGAAGATATAACTAGAAATGTTACATCCTCCACAGAGGACATTCATGAATGTCTTTGTCCCAGAAGGATGAGAGAAAATAATTATATGAATACATACAACAATAACCCTTTATTTCAATGACCTGTTCAATGTTGCATAAGCACCTCCTCTCCCCATTTAATAGTTATTACTCCGAAGTTTCAAGGTGGACACGATGCTGATGACTATCTTGTATAAGTCTTTTATTGAATCTCTTTTAACCTTTAATATGATCTGCTGGTTTGGTAACCTAAATCTTAAGTGCAAGAGTCGACTGGCCAACATTGAAAAATTAGCTGGCAGGATCATCTGATACAGCTGACCCCTCCCAGTTGTATCAGATAGGATCTATAAGGAAGGCCCAGTCCATTCTGAGGGATTCCCAGCATCCCCTGTTCAATCAGTTTGTATTACTTCTCTCAGAGCGCAGATATACACCGATCAACCACAACATTAAAACCACCTACCTAATATTGTGTAGGTCCCCCTCGTGCCACAATATTAGGCAGGTGGTTTTAATGTTGGGCTGATCGGTGTAGGCTCCCTATTTTAAAATAGGATCCCTATGTTAAAAACAAACAAGATTAAACACTCTTTTATCCCAGGTGTCACTGACTTTCTTAATAAGTTAGTGATACGTTTTGCAATGATTTTAATGTTTATCTGTTGTCATAAATATAGTTATTGCTATTTATTATATACTATGCTGCAGTACAAACTGCCCCATGGGGACAATAAAGTCTCTAACTAACTGTGATGTTCTGTGTAAGGACCCACACGCAGACCAGGGAAATCCAAAAAACGTTTGGATTCAGTCCGAGGTTCGAAGCCAGGTAATCAGAGAGAGGACGGTGCCGAATCGAGTTTCCAAAAGAATAGTGAAAAAACAGGCAAAAAATCAAAAACCAGGAGATCAGAATGGCGAAGGTACAAAGGGACAGGCAAAAGAGAAGTCAAGGCAAAGCAAAGGTCAAACCAGAAGCAAACAAAACCAAAAGGAGCAGGCAAACTAGAAGTCGTACAAAGGGGTGTCGCAGGAATCTCGATAGACAAAGGCTTACTAACAATCAGCACAATGAATTCAATCAACGTTCTGACGCTAAACTGGTGGAAAAGACTGACATTTATACACTGGGGAAGGTAACAATCAAGGAGGGGTTAAGTGAGTGAGGGAGGAGTAACAAACAACATCCAGGTGAAGAACATTAGGATAACTAATAAAATGGCAGGGGACTGACAAAACGCGGACTGGAATCACATAGACAACAATGATAATAGACGGCCTGGGTGAAGCAGGTAAAACACGTGCAGAGAGAGAGAGGTGCAGTCAGAGAAAGAGACAGGTGCAGGCAATTGCAGAACTCAGCGTTAGAGCAGGCTAGAAAGAAAAGGGGCGGAGCTACAGCGCAGCATGGAAAAGGGGAGACTGGTTAATGTATTAGTATAGTGATCTAAACTATCAAAAACCCCAAACTAGTGTGTGTTAGTCCATTAGTAATATTCACATGTTAGTATATTAGTGAGGTTAGTACTTTACAATCTATAAATTAGTAGGGATTAGTAGAAATTAGTAAAACTAGAAATAAGCAGGAAGTAAGTAAAGTGAGACTGGAAAGAAGGGGGGAAACCACGAAAACCCGGAACCACCCGAATAGTGAAATCACACAAGTACAGGGGAGTGAAGCAGCTCAGGGAACACAGACACAGAGACAGTACTGGGGAGACAAGTGACCGGGAATACAGACTACAACACTAACACCAAACCTATATCCTATATCCTATATCCTTTGTGTTATATACCGGCACATTTATTTGGAATACCCCCTCATTAATGCAAATAGGCTACTCCAAACCGCCCATTATGTGGCTGTAACTCAATATAGACATTACATTACATTACAGGCATTTAGCAAACTCTCCTATCCAGAGTGACTTACACAACTTCTTTATTGTCACATATTTTTTTACATTACATCCATACAGCTGGATATATACTGAAGTAATGCAGGTTAGGTACCTTGCTCAAGGGTACTACGGCAGTGTCCTACCTGGGACTCTAACCTGTGATTTATAGGCTAAAAGGCCAGCTCCTTACCTATAAGAATGGGCAAAATGTGTGATCTAAGCGACTTTGACTGTGCCAGATGGATGGTGCCAGGTGTGGTGGTTCCAGCATCACAGAAACAGCTGCCCTCCTGGGATTTTCATGCAGCACAGTCTCTAGAGTTTACAGAGAATGGTGTGATAAACAAAAAACACATTGTTAATGAGAGATCAGAGGAGAATGGGCAGACTAGTTCAAGCTAACAGAAAAGCCACAAATGAAATAACAGCTATGCTTGGCCAAAGAGCGCTAATGTCATCTCTCAGGACCACAGTAGATGAGACAAAGGAGACAATTTAGATTCTTGAAACTGTTGATTACTCACAGTAAAACCATTTTTCCTGAAGCCATTCCAAATAGCCTTTTGGCATGGAGGTAGCATCTAATTTTGGAGCATCTAATGTAGCAATTAGAAACTTGGTGACCCCCGATCCAACCAAGTTCTGTAATTCTCCAACTGTGGCCACTGGATATTTATTTGCTCCCTGAACCATCTACCTCACTGTGCATTGGCTAAGATCACTAGCGCCATCTACTGGGCAGGTTTAACACTACTCCAGGGGTTTTGAAATTATTCATATTTGGTCTCACAGTAGTAAGTCGTATATTTCTTTGTTTCGTTTTTGATCCATTTCCTTATTTTTGAAGGTCAACAACCATTTTTTTTCTTCATTTGTTAGTTTGTTGCTTTTGATGAAAAATTGATTTTGTAAGCGAACTGCCTCAGTTTTATATACCAGTGAAGCAGCAAGCCATGGAAGAGGACAACACAGTTCCTTAGGCCTGAGATCAGCTTAATGTCTTATATACATGCTGGTGTAAAGTTCACTCTGTTAGATTTTATTTTTAACAATATTTAAGGGTGCGAATAATTGTGACCCCTATAAAGTCAGTATCTGAGATGCATGTATTTTGCTTGTAGGCGTATACGATATGCTAGTGACAATTTATAGCCGACTGATATCCCTGTTATTGCGTTTCATGTAAAATTTTAAAACATATGGCAACGTTAACTACCCATGCTTCCAGTCACTGTTTCGACCGCACATTTACCCATAAACCATTCCCCTTACATACACGAACATGCTTGTGAGAATCCTGGAAGCCTCGCAGATGATACAAACAATACCAAAAACATAATGTGCAGCCCTAATAGCGCAAACAAAACACAAAAACAAAAAGAAAACGCAAAAACAAAACTTTCAGCCCGAGTGCAAGAGCAACATAACAAAAACAAAGAGCAGCCCTGAAGTGCAAAACACAAAATACAAAAAACAAAAAAGAGCAGCCCTGAGGTGCAGATCAAACATACAAAAATTTGCAACCTAGTAGCATGACATCGGCTACATTTGTTGACTTCATGTTGCACTAGTTTTTGTTTTTGTATGTTTGTGTTCTGCACCTCAGGGCTGCTCCTTTTTGTTTTTGCATTTTCTTATTGTATTTGTGTTTTGCACCTCAGAGCTGCTCCTTTTTGGCCTGACGACATGACTTCCGTCATATCCAAATAGGTAAAATTATCATGACATACCAAATAAATGCTAAAATAAACGTTAAACTTTTTAAAAGTCATTTTAAAGGGTATTTTTTGTTTTTGGTCCCAAATGGGGAATTTGAAAAAAACATATTACTCCTCGTCTACTCCTCGGGCGCCATTTCATTACCTGTCTTGTTTCACTAAATTAAGCGTTATTGCGATCATAGTTGCAGATTCCTATTCCTCTAAACACCCCTTCTCATCTAGCTTCTATTCTCCCCAACCCACTCCAAAACAGACTACTTACTCCGTTCTTTTATCCAGTTTTATTCCTTTTTTTTTTTACTGCATCCTCCTTGTCCTCCGTCTTCAAAATGACGTTTGAGTTTGAAACAGTTTCACTTTCTCTTTTGACCCTTTTTTTTTACTAGTTCAAGTAAGTCTTTTTATTTTCATTGGTTGCATTCATTTATTGTAGTGAATTAGTTACCCAGAAAAGACAGACATTCCTTGTATGTAGACATTTGCCTAATTTTAACGTGTACATGTACTAACCCTATTGAACAATTCTACAATTCCGTTGGGACTTAAATTGTTCCAATATATTGGTACCATCTGTAGGCTAAACCCGCAAATAAGCCTGTTCGAGTGTAGCGAACATCCGCGTCACTTTTTTGAAGATGCACAATATGACGATGGACAGAAAATAAAAAATAATAAAAATAAACCATCTGTCTCCCTCAGTGTCCCTGACACAACCACTGACGCATTCATTTCCTCGTGACCAGTTATATCCGTATATGTGCATATGTTTGTGGCGAGTAGTTTCTGTTATCACGAGGCTATTTGTTATCTTCATTCTTAACAGTCTATTTCTGTCTGTAAATTTAGGTGTAAGGTTTGTTATTATGTACGTTTTGATATGTGAATCTCCAATTGTTGACTGTTAGTTTTCTTTTTAAGTCAATTTGTAAGGTTACTTGTCATTTGTTGTTTGTATGTTTTTCATCATATCTGTGTCTGTCATTAAAAAATAGGATAAAAACAGGAGCTGATTTTCCATGGAGCTTGCACTTTCCACATTCAAAAAGGGGTTGTGGGGGTTTCATGTCCTCTCTGCATGGAGCTAGCATGTTCCCATATCCGTGCTGGTTTCCTCTGGGTACTCTGGTTTCCTCCCACACCAAAGACATGTATGTCAGTTTCAGTAAACTCCTGCCATTGCCCTTGGCCAATGTCACTGCACTGTGGCTGCCCACTTAAACTAGTTAGAATGAGTTAAATGCGGAGGATTAATTATTCTTTCTCTTCGACTCACTAACATGTCCTTGCATTGATGCCTGGCAGATTTTATAGAACTTTCTGAGCTGTGTCTAGAAGTTTTATATAACAGGTCATTGCCAGAATTAAAAGATGAAATTTTGATTCAGTGCAAACAGCTGCAGTTTATTTGTAATAACATGTTTACTCAATGGATAATCAACTGAGTTGATTAGCACTCCTGCACTTTATATGTTTAATATTTAAATATTTAATACTCCAATTCTCACTGTCCATATCCCCCATCTGTACAGGCTGGTACTGCTGCTAATATTTAATATTATGTTTAATATTATGTATATTTTAGATATTTTTTGATATTTTTGCTCTGCTTCTACGTAGTTGCTGCCTGCCATGTCATAAGAATTTCTTTGCTCAGAATGACCTTGTGTTATACTGTGCACTTGACAAATAAAAACACTTTGACACTTTGACTTTGACTTTGAGTTTCCAACTTGATAAATACATCAACATAATTATGAACAATGATTAGTCAAAAAAGGCCTTTAAAATATGGCCAGTTATAATTAAATATAATGACCAAGCACAAAATCTCATCAGCTGACATGGTATCAGTGAGCTGTAACCAAAATAATTTATATTTGGCCTGTAACTGCATGATTGTACATAGTGTATCTGTGGCTATTATTTGATGTTACATTGGACAGAGTTACACTTATGAAATCAGATCTCATGATCAGATTCAATGAGAAATAATAGTAGGAGAAGCCATTTATGATTCAGTGGCTCTTAAATCTTTGTGACAAGGGAGGGGGTGTATTTATAGACCATTTTATTTGTCTAAGATTTCTTGTACCTGAATCTGATCACAGAAATCTGATTTCAATAAGTATATTGTGGTCATTGTGACCATATACTCCTAATAAAGAAAGAATTACACAATTCTGTCTGCAGACATTAAAAAGCCAACACTGAATCTATAATTGAAGGCAGCATAAAGGGTCCCTTCAGAATAAGAAACATCAGTGTCTATGTCCTTGCTCACTAGTGAAAACATGCAACCATTTATGATGTCTGCAATAATGACAATTTTATTGAACTCTTAGTGCAGCAGTAAGGCTCAAAAAGCCAAGCTGCATACCGATGCCTGTGACACTCTGACCAGAGAAAGCTCCTGTAATCCATCTAGTGACAAGCTATTAGGCTAGCTCTCAGAACTCTGCAAATGATTATTGCTTACTTGTTATGCAGATTCCATTATGTTTGCCACAGCCCAAACATGAGATAATGCTTCGAACCAGGAAGCGCCCGTGAGACAACAGTTTAGTGTGAAACTGAACTTCCACTACCATCTAGTGGCTGTTTAGAGGAACTACAATATTATTTTTACAACAGTCTTTTCTAGAACTCCACAGGTGTTCTCATGTCTTAATAATTGCAGTAGATGTGACTGTAAACTAAAATGTTTAGCAAATAATTACATTTTTGATCGATCAGAGAAACAGTTTCCATGTCTATATGAGCGCACATAATGAATCACTGCCCATTCTTTCACTGCTCTGCCTCAGTTCCTGTAGATTCAGTGGGAAACCTGCAGTGATTAATGTACTTCAGACTGTGTTCTGCAGTGTACAGATGCTTTGAGGCTTAAGGTAGTGAAGGGAAGTGTATGCTTCTGTATTTCTGTATGCACTCCTGGCCACTTCTGCCTAGGCCTGTGGCCTTGCCCCAGTCTGCACATTCCCAGTTACCGTGGCGATGAGGGAGAAGAGCAATGGAGAGCTACGAGGAGGATGGAATGCAGCTCAGGGCCGTCCCGAGTGCACTCCTGAGAGGACCCGAAAAGCTCTGGCACCCACAATGGGGATTGTGCTGTTGTGCTGTGTGCTGTGAGGCCTAATTACTGAGGTAACAAACGTGTGTGACCACAGACAGAGACTCCATGCTTGTGAGATGTGACCTTATGAGGTGTGATGCTAAGAAACTACTATCAAGACTGAGACAACTTAGTGAGTCTTTGGAGAATGCCCCTGCATGCTGTGCAGTGGGTATTTCCCTGGTGCATATTGTACTAAAGTCTGTTACAGTGGGAAAATGTCATCTGACCTATGTTTTCCTGTCTAGCTCATGTGCCTGCTTTGATTATTTGGCACATTGTATGGTAGTTAGCATTTCTTATGGATGCTGATAAATTGTAATTTTATTGAAAGTAGGCTTAGGGCTGCTGGATGGCTCATTTTGTTAAGGCACCACGCTGAGGTGCATGGATGAGCCTCACGGCCTCGGGTCGAATCCGTACCGTGCCAGTGCCGACTGTGGCCGGTAGCTCCACAGGGTGACACATGATTGGTGCCTGTGTTTCCCAGGTAACGGGAGGGTTCAATCAGACAGGGATCTGTGTTTCATCACTCTCTAGCGACCCCCCTTGGGCGCTCATATGACTGCATGTCAGAGCCGCTCATGAAAGGTCTTCCTCCGGCATGAAAAACAGCTTTTCTGTTCTATTCCATTACAAAATATACATGCGCACAAGCTGAAATGTGGTATATGTTTCTTTTTCTCATCCAAGCAGAGTAAAATAATCCATTAATGTGTAGCCTTTTTATCGTACCAAAGCTGATGTTTTATTTTTAAAGGAAAGCCTTAAGACTAAACGTAAGGTCATGTCATGGCTGTGGCTTCATCACATGGGTGTTTGATGTAATTACAACAGGGCAAAAGTTACTCAGATGAGCTCGCTCCTGTTAAGTTAATATACTCCATACTGGTGCGTGGCATTAGCAAACTTCTGAGAATTCCTCTGCAAGCTGTGTAGTGTGTATCTCCCTGGTGCCCCTTGTATTAAAGCCTGTTAAAGGAAACCTGTCTACCTCATGTACAGTGCCATGGAAAATATTTTCCCCCATCCTGATTTCCTATATTAGTGTATAGTTTCAGATCTTTACAAAAAATGTTACATTAGACAAAGGGAACCGGAGTAAGCGGTCAGCATTTTAGAAACTCCCAACTGCTGCTTTGAGTCTTACCCTCTGGAGTTCAGTCCCTTGTAGTAGCGTCACAAGACCACCGGATGGCAGAATGCATCCACTTTGTGTTTCCAGTATTCCAATACAGCCCACTGGTCTGATAGCAAAAATAAATACTCTGATATTTTCAACCATTTCCAGCTCCTGCCACGGCACATAATGGTTTTATTAAAATCCATTTAGCATGAGGATGGGGGTGCAATTTCAAAGAAATGCACTGGTTGATACACTGAAGATGCTCATTTTTATTGGTTGGGATGGCAGGTATGCCATCCCGCCAAGTTACGCCTTGGCGGGGGCATGCCCCATACCTGTACAGCACCGAGAGTTTGGCACTTTTCAGGGTTCCCCACAGAAATAACCACAACAGCCACAAACACTCAGCCCTTAAAAACATTAAATTCTATACATTCTGACCTCCTGTAATGTAATGTAATAAGAACGTGCTGGAGGCCTGCTCTGTGTCCCTGTGCTGGAGGCCTGCTCTGTGTCCCTGTGCTGGAGGCCTGCTCTGTGTCCCTGTGCCGGAGACCTGCTCTGTGTCCCTGTGCCGGAGACCTGCTCTGTGTCCCTGTGCTGGAGGCCTGCTCTGTGTCCCTGTGCTGGAGACCTGCTCTGTGTCCCTGTGCTGGAGACCTGCTCTGTGTCTCTGTGCTGGAGGCCTGCTCTGTGTCTCTGTGCTGGAGGCCTGCTCTGTGTCCCTGTGCTGGAGCTGTCTCACAGTCTGACAGAATGTGCCACAGGCCTCGTTTGGGGGCAGCACAGAGCGGACGGTCTCATCCGCACCAAACCATTAGCGCAGGTTCTGAGGAGAAGGCAGCATGTCATAATTGGCCCTGATCAGGAAGCTAAGCCTGGCCTGTGGTATCTTCCACCAGCCTGACCCACTGAGCGATCGGTCCTCCACACTTTCCCACACTGTCCATCCTCCGAGACCACCTTAGCAAACTGCTAAAAACCTGCTACCTCTCCTGCGCCATCCATGGTGGGATGACCCAGAGTCTTCTGTGTCCCTCTGTTTCCCTGCTGGGGGGGTTGTACCCCTCTGTTTCCCTGCTGGGGGGGTTGTACCCCTCTGTTTCCCTGCTGGGGGGTTGTGCCCCTCTGTTTCCCTGCTGGGGGGTTGTGCCCCTCTGTTTCCCTGCTGGGGGGGTTGTACCCCTCTGTTTCCCTGCTGGGAGGAAGCAGTCAGGTAGAAGCAAACTGCAAACATAGAATGCATATCAGGCCACTGCTATATGTACCACAATTAAACCATCAGTGAAAGCCCAGGATATACTGGTATATTTATAAATCAATGACAAACTATGTTCTACAGCATATCCAGCAATTTACCCACCCAGATATAATTTCTGATTAACAATGTTGTACATTTTAAGCTCTCATCAGGGTTCATACACTTTTTCACCAATGATTTTCAATGACTTTTCCATGACTTCTCCACAACCTTTAACTGAATATCCATGACCAAAACAAATGACTTTATCTCAGCGGGACAATTTAAAATTATTTATTGTAACACTAAGTAAAATTAGGTCTGCATCTGAAACATATGGTGACTCTCTAAAACAAATAAACACCAGACAGACACACTTAGATACATTCTCTCATATTTTAATTCGAATAGTTTTTGTCAGTTTTTCCAGTCGAACGTCTTTCTCTGTAGGCTACATTCGCTAGTTAGTACACTCAGTATGTGCCTTGGGAGCTGACGGTAACCCTTCTAACCAATCGTGAGCTTGACATTCTTACCTTTAATGCTGATTTTAAATTGGTTAATATTAGCCTTCAATCACTCCCTTTCGCTGCACTCCACTGTCACGCGACACAAAGAGCTAACGCGTTAACTAATGTTACCTAAAGACAAAAGTTTATGTTCAATTTATTAGCGTTATCGAAAGCTGAAAAGTTGAAGCGCACGATTACGGCATTTTTTTAAACGTTAACTTAGTGTTTTAGCGACCCGTTTGAAACAGCTCATTTCTCCGATGCAGTTTACTGGCGGTTGATTTAATTAGCGGTATTAATGTGACGAGAAGCTCTTTGTCGTTTGAATGCATAACACGCAATTCCTTGAAGAGTCGACACATTTTATGCGTGACAGTTTAACTGTTACTTGTAAACCGTACTGTTATATTGTCGTTTTTTATCAATAAAAAATCTATTGCATATATTGTTGGTGCTCCTTACATTTTGGTGGGTGCTCCTAACTTTTTGAAGTTGGGAGCACCAGTGCTACGAAGTAAAAAAGTTTCGAGCCGTGATATATTATTGAAGCTGCACTTCCCTGGCATATTGTCGGCACAGTAGGGCCTACGTTTACTAACTGCTACATTAGCAGAAGCGTGCCTGTTGGGCGTGCCAGTAAACAGACTGAGCCAGACTGAATTAACTTCTCACACCACCAAAATACCGCGGTAATAACGTAAGGTTACGTGACAATTTACGTTTTATTACTATACATACTATTTTTACGATTGGATTAATTAGTAATTATATTTGATGCAACTTTAGCTGTGTTTCCATTACTTTTCCAAAACTTTTCAAAAAATATTATTTTCCATAACTTTTCCAGGGCCTGGAAATTGCATTTTAAATTTCAATGACTTCTCCAGGTTTTTCATGACCGTACGAACCCTGTCTCATAAAATGCCAATAGTACAGATTCTGATGTAGTCAGAAGAAAGGAACTTCTTAGCTTACAAAGGAGATGGTACAGTAGAATGGGCACATCCAATTTGTTCAGGTGCAGGGCATAAACAATATGTAGAGTAAAAAAATGTCTGATGTTTGAACAGGCTAAGCAGAATTTGTGTCATTTCAAACAGATTGGAATATGGGTTTAACAACAGCATGCCTTTGGAGCTGAGACGCGCAAGTGAGTACGTTTAACATGGTCAGTGAAAATAGCGGTGATATGTGTGATTCAACCAATCATTTAAACAGAAACATTTACACTCTAGATATTAGACATGTAAACAGTAAAAAGAACACATACAAATGCAACATTACAAACTGGCACCAGCAGGCTTTATCTAATAGAAGAAAAATAATCACATTATCAGAACAGACAGAACAGACATTGCCACAGGAATACCTAACACAAATGCAATTTTCCCCCATGTGGAATAAGCCGGCATTTTGGAAACACAGAGTTGCGCGGTCTCTAATAAAAATGATTAGCGTGGCTTACAGGCTCGTCATGGAACATAAATAATATAAAAAGACACCAACAGAACAATCCTGTAATGTAATTACAGGATCACATTTTGCTTCTCCCATTGTTATGCCTGGATTTATGACATGGTCAATCACTGTGGCTCTAAATTCATTTGATACAACAATATTTCTTCTACCTGCTTGACCACAAACTCAGGCACAGCCACGACCCGTCCATCAGTACCAACTGCATTGGGCAGCTCCATGTTGTCAGACACTGCTGAATGTAGTACTGTAAAACAACCTTTTATGTTGGAATTACCAATCATGCTGCAATGCGACTCACCTGGGCAATGTTGCTGGAAGTGATGAGACAGGAGTGCAAATATGTTGACTTTATTTCATAATCTGCATGTCTAGCAATACGCATTGGAACACTGTACTAATACGAGATAACTGTATTTTGAAAACTGAGTGTGATTTAGAGTTGTGCACTTTGTTGGTAGGTACTGCAATTAGTGTCTTAGGGTAAGAATTTTGCCAGTCAGTTTGGAAAATTGAGTTTTCCACATTGAGCCAAAGCAATCATAACATACTGTCATGCATTTGTAATGTGTGACTGCAGATATTAGAAATGCATCTGAAAAAATCAGAAAAACTGCAGGGTCTCAGGAACATCTCAGAGACTGGTTGTCATGCAAACCACACTTCTGCCCTATTTTTGGCTTAGTGGTCTAATCCATTCAACGGATGTGCAGCAGATCCAGGGTCAAACCTACAGGAAAACCATTTCTTTGAGAGGTAACATAAATATACCAGCTGAATAGACAAGCAGTGTCTTTTCAAAATGTATTGAGTTGTGGTTACACTACAGTAACAGAATCAACAGCAAAACATTTGATATTTTTATAATTCAGGTTTAATCATTGCATATTATTGTCAGAAAATACAAAAAATTAAAGCAACAAAAAATAAAATAAATAAATCAATCCTAACAGAATAAATAAGGAAACTCAATCCATCATTGTTTACAGTAATGGAAGGAAATAAGTACACTGCAGTGATCATTCTGCATTCTCCCTATCAGCTGCATTTGCCCACAGAAATCTGCACATTGGAACTCTTGTGAAAATGAATGAAAGCAACAGTAAAAACTAGTAAAATGCACATTTAAGTGGAGGAGTTTGCCACTGGCTTCTTCTAAAAAAGATGCAGATACAGGAGACAGAATTAAAAACATTTTACTCTGCCATCTTTTGGCATTATTACTCTCAATGTTATATTAATGTTTTAATAATCAAAAATACATGAACACACCTTGAACATTTGAAATATACATTTATTAAAATGTAAAAAAATAAAATCATATTTAAATTGCGAGTGCTTCACCTATACCTGCTAAAAGATCATACTCTCATGTACAGGGTTGAAGCTGTACTGAGGCTAATATTGGGCACAGCTGAAATTGCAGTAAGGCATTGGTCAAGGAAGGTTGCAAGTGTGTCGACGTGTGTGTGATTGGGTGAGAGTGTGTTTGTGTGGGTGTATTTGTGAATGTGTGTGCATGCATGCGTACGTTTGCGGGAGTGACTGTTGATGTGAACATGTGTGTGAGTGCGTGAGTATGAGTGTGTGTGTGTGTGTGCCCGGGTTGCGTGTGTGAATGGGTAAGAGAATGTGTGTGCACGCATGTATGTGTGTGTGCATGTGTGAGTATGATTGACTGCATGAGTATGTGTGCACACCGGTGCGTGTGTGTATGGGTAAGAGAAAGTGTGTGTGCGTGCGTTTGTGTGAATGTGTGTGTGACTGTGTATTTGAGTGTGTGTGCGTGCAAGAGAATGAGTGTATGTATGTGTATGTGTGTGTGTGTGAGAGTGCCATTGTGAATTTGTGTGTGTTTATACGTGTGTGTGTGTATGTATGTGTATGAGAATGTTTGTGTATACATGTGTATATGGTGTGTACACACATATATGTGTATGCATGTGTGTGTGCATGAGTATGTGTGTGTGTGCGTGTGGGTAAGAGAATGTGTGTGTGTGTGTGCGTACGTATGGGAATGAGAATGTGTGTGTGTTGACATGTTTGTGTTCGTGCGTGAGTGCATGAGTGTGTGTGTGTGCGCGTGCCTTTGCGCATGTGTGTGTCTGTATACTGTATGTGAGAGTGTGAGTGAGAGAAAGAGTGTGTGTGTATGCATACGGGTATGAGCGTGTGTATGTTTGCATGCGTGTGTGTGTGTGTGCGCGTGAGATTGTGTGTGTCCGTGTGTAGGTGTGTGTGAGTGACTGGGTGTGAGAGAGTGTGTGTGCGTAGGTATGTGAGTGCGTGTGCATGAGTAAACATGAGTGTGTGTATTTGTGAGTGCTTGTACATGACTGAGAGAGAAAGGGTGTGTGTGATGGAGTGTATGTGAGAGAGAGACGGTGTGTGTGTGTGTAACTGGGTGTGCGAGAGTGTGTGTAGGTGTGTGAGTGCGATTATGTGGGTCTAGGTGTATATGAGTGTATGTATATATATGTGTGAGTGTGTGTGTGTGTATGTGTATATGAGTGTGTGTGTATATAAGTGTGTGAGTGTTTCTCTATATATGTGTGTGTGTGTGTGTGTGGGTGTGTGAGGGTCTAGGTGTATATGAGTGTTTGTGTTTATATATGTGTGTGATTGAGTGTGTGTGTGTGTATGTGTATATGAGTGTGTGTATATATATGTGTATGTGTGTGTGTGCATGTGTTCGAGTGTGTATGCGCACGTGTGTGTGTGTGTGCATGTTTGTGTGTGCGCGCATGTGTGTGTGTCTCTACTCCAGTTAGCAGAGGGACACTGAGGAGTGTGTGTGTTGACACGTGTTTGTGTCTCTGCACGCATGTATGTGTGTGTGCGTGAGTGCATGAGTTTGTGTGTGTGTGTGCGTGCATTTGTGTGAATGTGTGTGGATGTGAGCGTGTGTGTGTGTGAGAGAGGGGGGTGTGTGTGTGTGAGTGACTGAGTATGAGAGAGAGAGAGTGTGTGTGCATACGGTTATGAGCGTGTGTATGTATGCATGCATGTGTGTGTTTGTGTGTGCGAGAGATTGTGTGTGTCCGTGTGTAGGTGTGTGTATGTGTGTGATTGGGGGTGTGAGTGATTGGGTGTGAGAAAGCGTGTGTGTGTGCGCGGGTGTTGTGATGTGTGTGTGCATGTGGATGAGGAAAGGGTGTGTGAGAGTATGTGTGTGTGTGTGGATGTGTGTGTGTGTAGGTGTGGGTGTGAGTGTCTATGTGTATCTGAGTGTGTATGTGTGAGTGTGTGTGGTGTGTGTGTGTGTGTGTGTGGGTACGTGAATGTGGTGTGTGTGTGTGTGTACGTGAGTGTGTGTGTGTGTGTGTGTGCATGCATGCGAGCGCACGCGTGTGTGTGTATGCGTGTGTGCACGTGCATGTTTGCGTGTGCGTGCATGTGCGTGTGTGTGGATGTTTGTGTGTGCGTGCGTGTGTGTGTGAATGTGTATATGTGTGTGTGTGTGTGTGTGTGTCTCTACTCCAGTTAGCAGAGGGACACTGAGGAGGAGTTCCTCACATAAAATCCAGCACAGAGGGGTGAGTGTTGAGTGAAGTGTGTGTGGAATCTGTGCAGGAGGGTCAGTGTGTCAGAGTCAGAGACGCTGTAGAAGGACAGAGTGCCGGCCGGACGGTCCACACACACTCCTACCCTGTACACACACACTCCTGTACCAGCACCATAATACATTCCTGCTCTGCGGTAGGGGGAGGTGAGGGCAGGTATGTGTGTTTGGTTCTCATTGTGCCTGACAGAGAAACTGAGTTTATCAGAGTCACTGAGTTTAGAGCACCTCAGACTCCAGGAGTTTTTATTGTATCCAAACCTACAGTCAGAACCCCCTCCTTTCCTGCTGATTCCTTTATCAGTCACTGCTATATAAACCTCTCCCCACTCAGACATACTGCACTCAGCCTCCCAGTAACAGCGCTCACACACACTCTCTCTGCACACAACCTGCTCACACTGCTCAAATCTCTCTGGATGATCAGGATATGGCTGCTTTTCCCACCATTTCTGTGTCACCTTCCTGTTCCCCTCAGACAGAGACAGCTCTCTGTGCGCTGTGTTTGGATCCAGTGTGAGCTGACAGCCGTCTGCACACCAGAGACATTAATGAGATTAATTATCATTATTAATATTCACCTCATTATGTGTGTGAGAGAGAGAGCTGTGATAGTATCTCTGTGTCTGTGTTTGTGTACACGTGTGCTTCTGTTTGTGTGTTTATGTGTGTAAGAGAGAAGTCTCTCTCATACACACACACGCACACACACACAGCAGAGTGTGTATCTATGGAAAGTGTTCTGTGTCGATACACACTCACATTTCCTGGGTCCAGGTTTGGTCCTGTTCTCTCCTCCATGGTCCACACTGTAAGAACAGCAGAACAGAATTCTGAATTTTAACCATCCTTTCTTTCCACTCTCAACACACCAATGACATCACATAAATAAAAACAAAGACACAATAAAACACAAAACCAAGATCATATGAAATCGGTCACAAAGGAAACTTCCATTCCCTCACTCTATTCCATGTGCAAAAATAGCTCCCCTCTCTCCACTGAACATGAAACACACACACTATGAAACACACTCAGGTTCTCCGTTGCTTTGTAATACTGAAACTCCACCATCACTGTGTCCCTGATCAAACCCCTAACTACAACAACCACATCTTATATACTGCAGTGATCCGCTGCAGCACCCTCCACAGGAGATCCCCAACCCTCTTGAGTAACGCTGGTGTGAACGTGCCCTCCATGCCACCCCCCCCGAACTCCGTTTGTGTGCGTGTGGTGTTGTGTGTGAGGTGCAGTGTGGAAACTCTCTGTACTTACAGCAGTGTGAGTGTGTCCAGTTCAGCAGCAGACAGCGCTCTCACTCCTGAGTCTCCTGGGTGATTGTATCTCAGGTCCAGCTCTCTCAGGTGTGTGTGTGTGTGTGTGTGTGTGTGAGGTGCAGTGTGGAAACTCTCTGTACTTACAGCAGTGTGAGTGTGTCCAGTTTAGCAGCAGACAGCGCTCTCACTCCTGAGTCTCCTGGGTGATTGTATCTCAGGTCCAGCTCTCTCAGGTGTGAGGGGTTTGAACACAGAGCTGAAGCCAGAGAATCACAGCCTCTCTGTGTGACTCTACAGCCTGACAGCCTGCAGAGAGAGGGACACAAACACCTTACACACATTAATAAAAACTAACAGGGCTGTGCGTGTCAAACACATAGCAGTGTGTTACACACCTTACACACATTAATATAAACTAACAGGGCTGTGTGTGTCAAACACATAGCAGTGTGTTACACACCATACACACATTAGTATAAACTAACAGGGCTGTGTGTGGTAGACACATAGCAGTGTGTTACACACCTTACACACATTAATATAAACTAACAGGGCTGTGTGTGTCAAACACATAGCAGTGTGTTATTGGGATGGCAGGTATGCCATCCCGCCAAGTTACGCCTTGGCGGGGGCATGCCCCCATACCTATACAGCACCGAGAGTTTGGCACTTTTCAGGGTTCCCCACAGAAATAACCACAACAGCCACAGACACTCAGCCCTTAAAAACATTAAATTCTGTACATTCTGACCCCATTTCAACAGACAGAATTCATAAACAACTTCACATGTCCACACAATAAAGCCCCAAACTAAGGGGATTTTGCGTTTTCTCCTTCTTCTTCTTCTTCTTCTTCTCTTTCTTCTTCTTCTTCTTCTTCTTCTCATTCTTATTTTTCCTGCCGCCTATCCCACTAACAACATGTCTCCCCATTGGACATTTCACTAACACCAGCCAAATCAGCCCTACACGACCCAATCAAAAACGCGCATACACACGCAAAATACCCATACATTTTTATTCTGAAACATTTCCCATTCAAACAGCTAGTCCACCTGTGGCCTAGTGGGTAAGGTTACAGTCTTGGGAACATGGGGTCGTAGGTTCAAGCCCAGCTTAGAACACGTTTCTTTAACCTGCTTCAACCCTCACTAATAATTGTCTACTAGCCTACTTATCAATTATTGCTTTTGCACCATATTTACCCGCCGTACACCGTTCAGTTATTAACCGGCAATATTGCTAAGCCACATGGATTCAACGGGAGCTCTTCTGTGCTTACTGGCCTGTGTTCTTTAAAACCACCGGCAGGTTTGCTAATGATATTTCACGCATTGCATAGCTATGGCATTAGCTAACGAAGTCACGGCAAATGTATTCCTTTCATTAAAAAGTTACACCAGTTCACCACTGTGCCATTTCTATTAACTATATTTCTTCACTTGGCTACCGTACAAAACTTTCATATAAGCAAACGCCACGTTTCTATTTCTACATTCATGTTACCTCGCTCTGTTCTCTATCTAGCCACATACGCTACAAACAATTACTACTTATGTACATTCTGCAACTCCGCAATTTGAACAGCTAATCCATCCGTGGCCTAGTGGGTAAGGTTACAGGCTTGATAACACTGGGTCGTATGTTCAAGCCCAGCTTGAAACACGTTTCTTTAACCTGCTTCGATCCTCACTAATAATTGTCTACTACTTCTTAATTATTGCTTTTGCACCATTTCTACCCGCCGTTGACCGTTCAGTTATTAACCGGCTACAATATTGCTAAGATATATGCATTATGACTTACCGTCTGTACGTTGGGTTTTGACCGGCTACAATATTGCTAAGCCATATGGATTCAACGGAAGCTCTTCTGTGCTTACTGGCTTGTGTTCTTCTTTAAAACCACCGGCAGGTTCGCTAATGGTATTTCACGCATTGCATAGCTATGGCATTAGCTAACGAAGTCACACACTGGTAAACCTCACTCACTCACGGCCACCCATATGCATTTCATGACGCAAATGTATTCCTTTTATTTAAAAGTTACACCAGTTCACCACTGTGCCATTTCTACTAACTATATTTCTTCACTTGGCTACCGTACAAAACCTTAATATCAGCAAACGCCACGTTTCTACATTCCTGTTACCTCGCCCTGTTCTCTTCTCTATCTACCCACATACGCTACAAACAATTAGTACTTATGTACATTCCGCAACTCCGCAGGTTGAACAGCTAATCCGTCTGTGGCCTAGTGGGTAAGGTTACAGGCTTGGGAACACCGGGTCGCATGTGCAAGCCCAGCTTGGAACCCGTTTCTTTAACTTGCTTCGACCCTCACTAATAATTGTCTACTACTTCTTAATTATTGCTTTTGCACCATATCTACCCGCCGTTCACCGTTCAGTTATTAACCGGCTACAATATTGCTAAGATATATGCATTATGACTTACCGTCTGTACGTTCAGTTATTGACCGGCTACAATATTGCTAAGCCATATGGATTCAACGGAAGCTCTTCTGTGCTTACTGGCTTGTGTTCTTCTTTAAAACTACCGGCAGGTTTGCTATGATATTTCACGCATTGCATAGCTATGGCATTAGCTAACGAAGTCACAGACTGGTAAACTCACTCACTCACGGCCACCCATATGCATTTCATGACGCAAATGTATTCCTTTTATTTAAAAAGTTACACCGGTTCACCACTGTGCCATTTCTACTAACTATATTTCTTCACTTGGCTACCGTACAAAACCTTAATATCAGCAAACGCCACGTTTCTACATTCATGTTACCTCGCCCTGTTTTCTATCTAGCCACATAGGCTACACACAATTACTACGCATGTACGTTCTGCAACTCCGCATTAAAAGCATTACATTTAAAATCATGTTCACTCATAAGTATAACTACTAGCACTGAACATGAGAAAAACACATTCGTGCAATAGATTACATTACAGGTAAATAATGTGTGCAATGTTATTTACCCTCCACTTCAATAACTAATGTTCAATACCGACTGTTATATATACCATTTGATAAGGAATATAAGCTCGCTCATGGTCACTCCATTTCTTCGTACTATACTCCGTGATCATGTCAACCTTCACCTACATGCCCATTCTGCTAAAAACATATTGTTTCAACTACGTAATTTCGTAATTTCATTTTAATTTCTCTCACACTGTTGTTATTCTCTCATATGCAAAGCCTGCTGGGACATATGCGTCTGCTCCTATTCTCCACTATCATGTTTTCCGGTTCTAGTTTAGCAAAACGGCGAAGAGGATTCCTACCTGCAGATTAGCCTATCAAAATGCCTTATAAACCTTACAAACACTAAAAGTGCATCTCCATGAAATAACAGACAATGGAGCAGGACAGAAGGATAAACCTTACAAACACTAATAGTGCATCTCCACGAAATAACAGACAACGGAGCAGGACAGAAGGCTACACAAGTTGCGACCTAGGGAGTTATAATTCTACGGGCGTGTTGATTATTTTGTCAGTCAAGGCTCGTTGGATGGACGTCAAATCCGTGAGTACATACCATATTCCATCTGCGTTTCTGATGCGTTTACGCTTACGCCACTGCATCCTTTCTCACAGCCACTGTTTTAAATATATAGCAAACCGAAACTGCTGAACGGTACACGCTCATCAGACTGTACAGATTCACACAACGATAGCCATAATCCACAACCGTTTCTTGCAGGGTCGCATTTCTCACTCTCATAATAAAACGCTTTGCAAAAAGAACTGATATCTCATAAAAACACGTTTTCAACGTACAAAAATGCCAAGTTACTAAAAAGTATTGATATCAAAATGACGCCAAGTTACGATACTACAAACAATATAGGCTATCTTGCCTCACCGAAATGACATAAGATGTATCTCAAAGCAATGCTACCCAATATTTCCTCAGTTCTTTAAGTCACTTGGCCCTGTGTATAAGCATGCACTACATGAACAGGCCAAATATATGTGTGGATGGCTCTCTCACAGTCAAGATTGATTGAATAGGTGTGTGTATGTCCAATTTGTATTGGTATGTAGGCCTATGTATTTCGCTGCCCAGGCTTTCTGTTGCGTGAATGATAGTATGTTTCTTGGTACAAGTGTGTTCGTGAATGTGAATGTAAGATGCTGCCAGGGAAATGTCCCCATGCGGATAAAGAAGTTCTCTATGTATGTATGCACATATGTATTTTACATGCAGTATTTATTGTACGTACCAAATATACAATAACTTGCACATGTACTCAAAATCAGTTCAGAAGCAAGTATAAACATGTTTTCTGGAAAATGTGCTTCCTGTCGTTGCTCAGCAGCAGTTCTGTACATTAAAGAATTTATACATTAATTTCAATGTACAATGTTCAATGTGTTCCATGAGGCAATTCGAATATTTGTCTCTTTGATCTGACAGAAAGTTTGCATGACATTGTGAAATGGTAAGATTAGAAAACACAGGGCCAAGTGACTTGAAAGAACTGAGGAAATATTGGGTAGCATTGCTTTGAGATACATCTTATGTCATTTCGGTGAGGCAAGATAGCCTATATTGTTTGTAGTATCGTAACTTGGCGTCATTTATATCAATACTTTTTAGTAACTTGGCATTTTTGTACGTTGAAAACGTGTTTTTTATGAGATAAAACTTGACCACAAATCAATGAGTAAATTAACAGGGCGCGTTGGGTTGTGTGTCGGAAACTCTTACTACAGCATGAGTGCCGTTACAAAACCTTACACTCATTTAATATAAACCTGAACAGGACGCCTCTTGTGTGACAAGCACACTGGCAGTGAGAGACACACCTTACACACATTAATAAAACTAACAGGGCTGTGCGTGTCAAACACATAGCAGTGCGTTACACACCTTACATTAATATAAACTAACAGGGCTGCGTGTGTCAAACACATAGCAGTGTGTTACACACCGTACACACATTAATATAAACTAACAGGGCTGTGTGTGGTAGACACATAGCAGTGTGTTACACACCTTACACACATTAATATAAACTAACAGGGCTGTGTGTGTCAAACACATAGCAGTGTGTTATACACTTTACACAAATTAATATAAATTAACAGGGCTGTGTGTCAAACACAAAGCAATGTGTTACACACCATACACACATCAAAATAAACTAACAGAGCGGTGTGTGTCAAACACAAAGCAATGTGTTACACACCATACACACATCAAAATAAACTAACAGAGCGGTGTGTGTCAAACACAAAGCAATGTGTTACACACCATACACACATCAAAATAAACTAACAGAGCGGTGTGTGTCAAACACATAGCAGTGTGTTACACACCATAGACACATTAATAAAAACAAACAGGGCTGTGTGTGTTAAACACATAGAAGTGTGTTACACACCTTACACACAGTAATAAAAACTAACAGGGCTATGTGTGTCAAACACATAGAAGTGTGTTACACACCTTACACACAATAATATAAACTAACAGGGCTGTGTGTGTCAAACACATAGCAGTGTGTTACACACCTTACACAAATTAAAATAAATTAACAGGGCTCTGTGTGTCAAACACATAGTAGAGTGTTACACACCTTACACACATTAATATAAACTAACAGGGCTGTGTGTGTCAAACACATAGCAGTGTGTTACACACCTTACACACATTAATATAAACTAACAGGGACGTGTGTGTTAGACACGTAGCAGTGTGTTACTCACCTTACACACATTAATATAAACTAACAGGGTTGTGTGTGTCAAACACATAGCAGTGTGTTACACACCTTACACACATTAATATAAACTAACAGGGCTGCGTGTGTCAAACACAAAGTAGTGTGTTACACACCTTACACACATTAATATAAACTAACAGGGTCGTGTGTGTTAGACACATAGCAGTGTGTTACACACCTTACACACAATAATATAAACTAACAGGGCTGTGTGTGTCAAACACATAGCAGTGTGTTACACACCTTACACACATTAATATAAACTAACAGGGCTCTGTGTGTCAAACACATAGCAGTGTGTTACACACCTTACACACATTAATATAAACTAACAGGGCTGCGTGTGTCAAACACAAAGTAGTGTGTTACACACCTTACACACATTAATATAAACTAACAGGGCTCTGTGTGTCAAACACATAGCAGTGTGTTACACACCTTACATTAATATAAACTAACAGGGCTGTGTGTGTCAAACACATAGCAATGTGTTACACACCTTACACACATTAATATAAACTAACAGGGCTCTGTGTGTCAAACACATAGTAGTGTGTTACACACCTTACACACTTTAATATAAACTAACAGGGTTGTGTGTGTTAGACACATAGCAGTGTGTTACACACCTTACACACAATAATATAAACTAACAGGGCTGTGTGTGTCAAACACATAGCAATGTGTTACACACCTTACACACATTAATATAAACTAACAGGGCTCTGTGTGTCAAACACATAGTAGTGTGTTACACACCTTACACACTATAATATAAACTAACTAGGTTGTGTGTGTTAGACACATAGCAGTGTGTTACACACCTTACACACAATAATATAAACTAACAGGGCTGTGTGTGTCAAACACATAGCAGTGTGTTACACACCTTACACACATTAATATGAACTAACAGGGCTCTGTGTGTCAAACACATAGTAGTGTGTCATTGGGATGGCAGGTATGCCATCCCGCCAAGTTACGCCTTGGCGGGGGCATGCCCCATACCTATACAGCACCGAGAGTTTGGCACTTTTCAGGGTTCCCCACAGAAATAACCACAACAGCCACAGACACTCAGCCCTTAAAAACATTAAATTTCATACATTCTGACCCCATTTCAACAGACAGAATTCATAAACAACTTCACATGTCCACACAATAAAGCCCCAAACTAAGGGGATTTTGCGTTTTCTCCTTCTTCTTCTTCTTCTTCTTCTCTTTCTTCTTCTTCTTCTTCTCATTCTTATTTTTCCTGCCGCCTATCCCACTAACAACATGTCTCCCCATTGGACATTTCACGGACACCAGCCAAATCTGCCAAATCTGCACCTACAAGACCCAATCAAAAACGCGCATACACACGCAAAATACCCATGCCTTTTTACTCTGAAACATTTCCAGTTTAAACAGTATTCATGTTACCTCGCCCTGTTCTCTATCTATAGCCACATACGCTACAAACAATTACTACTTATGTACATTCTGCAACTCCGCAGTTTGAACAACTAATCCGTCCGTGGCCTAGTGGGTAAGGTTACAGTCTTGAGAACACGGGGTCTGAGGTTCAAGCCCAGCTTGGAACACGTTTCTTTAACCTGCTTCAACCCTCACTAATAATTGTCTACTAGCCTACTTATCAATTATTGCTTTTGCACCATATTTACCCGCCGTTCACCGTTCAGTTATTAACCGGCTACAATATTGCTAAGCCACATGGATTCAACGGAGCTCTTCTG
>NW_026986392.1:0-30669 GCF_018555375.3 Anguilla rostrata
GCCATTTTCGATTGACTGTAATAGATGCTTTTGTCTCTGCCTTGGGATTTTCCCAAGATACAACCACACATTTGCTTTTTTAAGGCAAACACATCAACAGTTATTGGGCAAAACACATTTTTAATTATTGCGGCGCCCCCCAGTGGTCAAATAGCATGTCTTTTTGCACGTCCTCAGGAAGGGGTACTGAGTCTATCTACCAAGTTTGGTGTCGATACATGAAAGCATTGCTGAAATGTGAGCTCGCTTCCTGTTTGGCAACTTCGACGCTGATTTAGTTTGGCTGTGACGGACGATCGCTTTCAAAAATAAAAAATCCATCTGATAACTTTTATGAGGCTTGGTCTGAACATCATCTGTGCCCAATTTGGAGAAGATTGGACAAAATGTAATGTAATGTAAATTTGTGGCCAGTGAAAATTTTTTAAACGTTTTCAGAAAATCCAATATGGCGGAAATTGATGTCAATGGGTAAACACCCTAGCCAGAAGAAAAAGATGATGATGATGAATGATAAGATAAGGTAAAAACACAATGCGTGCCTAGGCAGCTTTGCTGCTTGATCCCCAATTACACAAACATGCTAACTATTTACTGAGTGCTTAGGTCCCAAACAGAAATTACCTACGTCACTGATAATCTCACCTGACTGGGTGCGATTCACCTCAGGTCACCTTAACTGAAAGAAGTTACTAAATAAAAATGAAATCGAAAGGAGTGATTCAAATAACAATGAAAACTTTTATTTAGGTTCCCCCCCTCATGCCCTGGGGCAGATGCTGAATATCTACACGAGAACAAGCTCCCAATCTCCCTCTTCCCATTAGCTACCCAACTGACAAGCTAACTTGCCAACCATTAGCTATGCACCAGCCTACAGGACTCCAGACTAACTTTTTACATTGGTGGCACTGGTCACCATTCTGGAGTGACGACACCAAAAAAAAAAAAACTGAATGACGTGAATGCGTATAAAAGGTGCCAACCAATAGCAAACGTCCCATCCACTCCCTCTTGCCTCCTCTGTTTTTGAGAGGCAAGAGGGAGATCAAAATATAAAAAGAGTAATTGGTTGAAATAAACCATTACCAAATCTCAGTATCATTTAAAAAATATTTTTTATCTCTTCTTTTGAAAAAATCCATTATTGAAACTCTGATTAAAATGCTTCAACAGCGACACCTGCAGGGCAGGCAAGAGGGGAAAGGGCAGTCTGTGTGAAGTGGTGGTGGGGGGCAGAGGAGGACGGGCTCCTGCTGTCCTCCTTAGGGTGGGATCTCTTATATCAACAGTAACTAGAAATGTGATTAAACGTTGCCATCAATTGTGAAATTGGACATTGAAAAGGGGAGGGGATGTAACAACAATTCAAAATCGAAAGAATAATGTTGCTGTTTAAACTGCTTTAGAATGCTGGATTCTGTAGCGCATTGATTTTAGAACTGTTAAAAGTCTGAGGTGTCCCTTTACTGAGAAATAATGCCCACCCTTGGACAAATCAGAATCGAGTATTCAGCCAAGCCGTTGTATATACTGTATTTACTGAGTGCTTAGGTCCCAAACAGAAATCACCTACGTCACTGACAATCTCACCTGACTGGGTGCGATTCACCTCAGGTCACCTTAACTGAATGAAGTTACTAAATAAAAATGAAATCGAAAGGAGTGTATGACGATTTCTGTGCAGGGTATTGTTCCCGTCCTAACATTCCTTGCATTCCTGCAGGATTACCACGGTGATCTGTTTCACCTGTTGGTTGCTCACATCTTCCGCTGATTACCAGCCACACCTGTGGCTGGGTATTTAAAGTGTCAGTAGGCGGTGGAACGGTGCTTCAGTGTAACGTGTATTGCTCTAGCCAGTTCCCTGTCTCTTTTCTGAGCAAGGTTTCAGTATTTTAGGAACCAAGGAATTACAAAGAATTCAGACTTCAGTTTTTTTTGGGGAAAAAGCTATTAGGACGGTATTTGTCCAGATTCTGAGGTTGGCGGTTTTTAGGGGTTATTGTGTCACCTTCAGGGCACAAATCTTTCCGCCTCTTACTAACCAGTTTTCCCCTGGGCTTAGTTGGCCTCAGAACGTCTTCTGTTTGTTTGTGAAAAGACATTTTCTTTTTCTCAGCTTCGGTTCGAAGTCGTTTATTGTTCTTTATTTCTCGTTTCCCTGTTCCTTTATTTTTTTATACTCCTTCTTCCTCAGTTACCTGTTTAGGTGTTTATTATTCATTATTTGGGATACGTCCCTTAGGAGTATAGCACCCCCTTCTTATTTTGTCTCTCACGAGACTCAGTGGTTACTGGAGTGCCCTTCGGTAACTTATAGATCCCCTGTTTGGTCGCGTCTGGTCTTCACACTTCTCCTCCCTCACAGAGTGATTCAAATAACAATGGAAACTTTTATTTAGGTTCCCCCCCTCATGCCTTGGGGCAGATGCTGAATATATACACGAGAACAAGCTCCCAATCTCCCTCTTCCCATTAGCTACCCAACTGACAAGCTAACTTGCCAACCACTAGCTATGCACCAGCCTACAGGACTCCAGACTAACTTTTTACATTGGTGGCACTGGTCACACCTCTGTCTGTGATGAGTTCTGGAGTGACGACACCAAAAAAAACCAAAAAAACAGAATGACGTGAATGCCTATAAAAGGTGCCAACCAATAGCAAACGTGCCATCCACTCACCTGAACATCTGACAGGTAAGTGCAGCGGTAAGTGCTTCCTCAAAATGGGATCCTGAGTCCATGTACCAAGTTTTGTTTTGATACATCGAAGCATTGCTGAGTTATGACCTCACTTCCTGTTTGGCGGCTTCGCCGCCATTTTCGATTGACTGTAATGGATGCTTTTGTCTCTGCCTTGGGATTTTCCCAAGATACAACCACACATTTGCTTTTTTAAGGCAAACACATCAACAGTTATTGGGCAAAACACATTTTTACTAATTGCAGCGCCCCCCCAGTGGTCAAATAGCAAGTCTTTTTGCACGTCCTCAGAAAGGGGTACTGAGTCTATCTACCAAGTTTGGTGTCAATACATGAAAGCGTTGCTGAAATGTGAGCTCGCTTCCTGTTTGGCAACTTCGACGCCGATATTGTTTGGCTGTGACGGACGATCGCTTTCAAAAATAAAAAATCCATCTGATAACTTTTATGAGGCTTGGTCTGAACATCATCTGTGCCCAATTTGGAGAAGACTGGACAAAATGTAATGTAATGTAAATTTGTGGCCTGTGAAAAGTTTTAGAACGTTTTCAAAAAATCCAATATGGCGGAAAATCCAATATGGCGGAAATTGACGTCAATGGGGTAAATCCCCAATGACACACACATGCTAACTATTTACTGAATGCTTAGGTCCCAAACAGAAATCACCTACGTCACTGACAATCTCACCTGACTGGGTGCGATTCACCTCAGGTCACCTTAACTGAATGAAGTTACTAAATAAAAATGAAATCGAAAGGAGTGTATGACGATTTCTGTACAGGGTATTGTTCCCGCCCTAACATTCCTTGCATTCCTGCAGGATTACCACGGTGATCTGTTTCACCTGTTGTTTGCTCACATCTTCCACTGATTACCAGCCACACCTGTGGAATGAAAGGACAGTTTCTTTTTCTCAGCTTCGGTTCGAAGTTGTTTATTGTTCTTTATTTCTCGTTTCCCTGTTCCTTTATTTTTTTATACTCCTTCTTCCTCAGTTACCTGTTTAGGGGTTTATTATTCATTGTTTGGGATACGTCCCTTAGGAGTATAGCACCCCCTTCTTATTTTGTCTCTCACGAGACTTAGTGGTTACTGGAGTGCCCTTCGGTAACTTATAGATCCCCTGTTTGGTCGCGTCTTCACACTTCTCCTCCCTCACAGAACACTCAAGCCAAATGGAAGTACCAGCAACCATTGGCCTGGATCAGGCGCGTTACGGCTCAACAAGCCGTCCTGACGGCCCATACAGAGGGGCTAACAATGTTGCACAGTCAACAAGTAAACACCACTACACAACAGGCAGAGCTGTGTAAGTGTTTGGCCCTACAAGAGGAGGCGTCACGCCGCCAGGAAGCTACAATGACCGGCCTGCTAGAGATCATGGGTCGCCAGCAGGTGGCTTCCGAGGAGTTTAGGCGATGTTTCGAGGAACACCGGGTCCGGGTAGAGGAAGAGCGACGTCTTGAACGCGAGGAGACAAGGCGTTTCCAAACTGAGTTTCTTCGGAGACTCGATGCTCGCGCTCCCAGTACACAAGCACAATCCTTTCCTTCCCAGACATACACACCGGCACTCACAAGTAATCAGGAACCTAAACTTCAGCTCCCTGCTCAGTTCGAAGGTGAATCCGGCCGGGGGTTCATAACACAATGTTTTATACAGTTTAGAGCTCATCCTTCACAATATGCTATGGACAAATCAAGGGTGGCGTTTATTGTTAGTCTCCTTAAGGGTCAAGCCCTGGCCTGGGCTGGCCCACTTTTTCGTTCAAACTCGCCCATAATGACAAGTTCAGACCGCCTCATTGAGAAGATGGAAAGGGTGTTTGGCCATGATGTTACGGACAGCGAGGCGGACACTAGGTTAACCCGTCTTCGGCACGGAAGGAATAGTGTCGCAGAATTTTCTATAGCATTCCGATCGTTAGCCGGCGAATCAGGCTGGCCCGAACTACCGCTTATGACTCTATTTTACCAACGCCCTGTCAGATCCAGTCAGGGATCCACTGGCTGTGAGTGAGCCACCCGCTACTTTCGAGTCATTGGTTGCGAGAGCTATCTGCATCGATCACCGGGTTAGGGAACGAGAGAGAGAGAGAAGGATGAAAGGAGAGGTCGAACGACCCCTTACGTCGCACCTCTATTGGATACCCCCATTTTCTCCACTCGTTCCCAAGACTCGGGAATTAGGTCGGAACCTACGTAGGTGGACAGTGTGGACGTTCACCGGGATTCTGATTTCCGATCGAGAACTAAGAGATGCAACTATTGCAAACAGATAGGGCACCGCATAAAGAGTTGTCCAGTGCTGGCAGCAAAAGATCAGTCTCGTCGGTGAAGCGTAAGCCACTGGCGAGACGTGAGTTATCAGCCTTTCGCACCTGTATCCCCGTTGAACTCTCCTGGAATAAACAGATCATTAACACTAATGCATTTTTAGATTCAGGCGCAGTGGATTGTTTTATTGACACTAAATGGGCAAAGAAACGCGGATTACCTGTGCGTCTATTGCCACAGCCTCGGGTGATTACTGCGCTTGATGGTCGTCCCTTAGGCACAGGCCAAGTGGAAAGAACCACCGCTTTCATTCAGATGCGCATTCCTTTTGGTGAACATATGGAGCGTATTAGATTTTTTTTGGTGGAATTGCCTACCTTTCCCCTTGTGTTGGGGCATTCCTGGTTAGTTAGGCATAAACCTTATATCAACTGGGGGGGGACTGGGGAGGCCATCCTTCAGTGGGGTTTGGAATGCGTGTCTCACTGTCAGCAGGAGACTACGCAGGCTCCTGGGGTTTGTTCTAGTTCCCAACCCAGTTTTGATTACTGTGATGAGGAGACCGTTACTCCCATCAGTCAGTTTGAGGTGTCGCCCCCTTCAGGTAGGGAGGAGGGCCTAGTCTGGGATCCATGTTTTGACTCTTTCTCTCCTTGCGATTACGTCACAGAGGAATTCTCGGGTGAGGGGTGTTCTTTTAAAAGCCGTAGCGAACAAGATACGGCAGATGAAATGGAATATCCTTATTCTGCCAGTATGGAGGATCTTGTTGCAGTGGGTACGGTCACTATTCCGTTACCAGTCAATGTCCCCGACGATTATGTAGATCTTGCGGAGGCATTTAGTGAGCAAGAGGCCACTACTTTACCTCTGCACAGATCGTATGATTGTGCTATCGAATTGTTTCCTGGTTCGGTCCCACCAAGGGGTTCCTTATATTCTTTATCTATTCCCGAGAGCGAGGCTATGAGGCAATACATTCAAGAGTCTCTGGCCAATGGTTTTATTCGACCCTCCACTTCGCCGGCAGGGGCAGGGTTTTTTTTTTTTAAGAAAAAGGACGGGAGTCTGCGACCCTGTATAGATTACAGAGGTCTTAATAATATCACGGTCAAGAACCGCTACCCCTTACTCCTTATGAATTCGGCTTTTGAACGTCTCCAGGGGGCAACTATATTCACCAAACTCGACTTCGGAATGCCTATAATTTAGTGCGAATAAGAGAAGAAGCCGAGTGGAAAACGGCATTTAACACGCATAACGGCCATTTTCAATATTTAGTCATACCATTCGGTCTCACGAACGCCCCAGCGGTATTTCAGGCCTTAGTCAATGACGTACTTAGGGAGATGTTGGAGAGATTTGTGTTCGTCTATTTAGATGACATTTAAATCTTTTCCAACACTCCTGCTGAGCATGTCAGTCATGTCAGGCAGGTTTTGAAATGCCTTTTGGAGGCTGAACTGTTTGTGAAGGCAGAGGAATGCCTATTCCACGCCAAATCTGTCTCTTTTTTGGGGTTTATTGTTTCTGAGGGAACTATTAAAATGGACCCCGATAAAATCTCCGTGGTTAAGAATTGGCCCCCACCCACATCGGTTAAACAGGTGCAGCGGTTTTTGGGATTCGCCAACTTTTACAGGCGTTTCATTCGCAATTTTAGCACAGTAGTCGCACCGATCACCACACTGACCAAAATGGAGGCCAGTGTTCGTTTTGCTTGGACATCCAAAACCGGGTTTTAAAGTCTATGTTCTGTTCTGAGCCCATTCTCATCACGCCTAACCCGGCACTTCCATTCGTGGTGGAGGTGGATGCCTCTGAGCTTGGTCCCCGTTAGATAACAAGGTGCACCCGTGTGCATATTTCTCGCGGTCTCTTTCCCCAGCGGAGAGGAATTATGATGTCGGGGATCATGAAGTTGTGGCAGTCAAGCTGGCTCTGGAGGAGTGGCGGCATTGGTTGGAGGGGGCGGAACATGTAGCACAGTGGGTAAGGAACTGGGCTTGTAACCGAAAGGTCGCAGGTTTGATTCCCGGGTAAGAACACTGCCGTTGTACCCTTGAGCAAGGTACTTAACCGGAATTGCTTCAGTATATATCCAGCTGTATAAATGGATACAATGTAAAAATGCTATGTAAAAAGTTGTGTAAGTCGCTCTGGATAAGAGCGTCTGCTAAATGCCTGTAATATGACATCCTTTTACGGTCTGGACAGATCATAAAAACCTGGAGTTTATTCAGAGAGCTAAGAGACGGAATTCGCGGCAGGGTCGCTGGTCTCTGTTTTTTGCCCGATTTAATTTTATCCTTACTTATCGTCTGGGTTCAAAAAATATCAAACCTGACGCCGTGTCTAGAATCTATGACCAATCAGACGACAACCGCTCCCCAGAACCCATTGTTCCCTCCACTCTGATTGTAGCTCCTGCTATGTGGAGGATTGAGTCAGTGGTTCAGAAGGCTCAAAGGTCTGAGCCGGATCCAGGTGGAGGTCCGTCAAACTGTCTCTTTGTCCCTGCTAGGGTACGCGCCCAGGTGTTGCGTTGGGGACATTCCACGCATCTGACTTGTCACCCGGGTGTCCACAGATTCAAGGATTTTTTATCCCGGCGATTTTGGTGGCCTGGCATGGAGAGGGATGTGCGGGAGTATGTTTCGGCCTGCTCGGTTTGCGCTCGGAACAAGGGTTCTTGCATTCCACCGTCGGGTCTTTTACGTCCCTTGCCCGTTCATAGTCGTCCTTGGAGTCACATAGCACTGGACTTTATCACTGGGCTGCCACCCTCTGATGGCAACACTGCCATCTTAGTCGTCGTGGATAGATTCTCGAAGGTGGCTCATTTTATAGCGATTTCGTTTGTCTGTGACGGATGATCGCTTTCAAAAATAAAAAATCCATCTGATAACTTTTATGAGGCTTGGTCTGAACATCATCTGTGCCCAATTTGGAGAAGACTGGACAAAATGTAATGTAATGTAAATTTGTGGCCTGTGAAAATTCTGAAATTTTTCAGAAAATCCAATATGGCAAATTGACATCAATAGGTGCATTGAACTCGGCTTGATCCAAGGAATCCAATGGTACCTCATTTTTAAAAATCGGGCGTACAGCTCAAAACATGCATGCATAAACGTACCTCCAAGTTTGACCCATTGGTGGCGCTAGAGTGCTCAAGGAGGAGACATGTATCTTGGTAAAAAGAATCATGAAACTGTCCCCAATCAGTGTGCCAAATTTCAAAACTTTTTACCATACAGTTTTAGGGGCTGCTATAAACACCCTAGCCAGAAGAAAAAGATGATGATGATGAATGATAAGATGAGCAGCTTTGCTGCTTGATCCCCAATGACACAAACATGCTAACTATTTACTGAGTGCTTAGGTCCCAAACAGAAATCACCTACGTCACTGACAATCTCACCTGACTGGGTGTGATTCACCTCAGGTCACCTTAACTGAAAGAAGTTACTAAATAAAAATCGAAAGGAGTGATTCAAATAACAATGGAAACTTTTATTTAGGTTCCCCCCCTCATGCCCGGGGGCAGATGCTGAATATCTACACGAGAACAAGCTCCCAATCTCCCTCTTCCCATTAGCTACCCAACTGACAAGCTAACTTGCCAACCACTAGCTATGCACCAGCCTACAGGACTCTAGACTAACTTTTTATATTGGTGGCACTGGTCCCCACCCACAAAAAAAAAACAAAAAAAAACAGAATGACATGAATGCCTATAAAAGGTGCCACCCAATAGCAAACGTCCCATCCACTCACCTGAACATCGGACAGGCAGCAACTTCTGTATTTTCAGTTCCAACTAAGAACAAGCAACTTCACAGAAGATTAACTTGATTACAGAAATACTTTGAGTAGGGTGGTGAAGTTTAATTCGGTTTAAGCCGCGACCGCTCTCTCTTCGGTTTCGGTGCCAAACCAAATTCCGTATGGTCACAACCCAGGTATGTTTGCTCTCTCCTTCTTTTTTATATTTTATTCTACGATTTCATTGGTATTGTTATTATTATTATTATTACTACTGTTATTATCATCATTCAATTGATTGATTGTTTATTGAATAGGATGAGAGAGTAACAAACAGGAACAAAGAATCTCACTGGGGGGGCAACTTCACAGAAGATTAACTTGATTACAGAAATACTTTGAGTAGTGTGGTGAAGTTTAATTTGGTCATTTTCTAGGCCGCACACCTCAGACCCCAGAATTCAGCTGAAGGCTAATTTGGCTTAAGCCACGACCGCTCTCTCTTTTGGGTTTTGGTGCCGAACCACAGTCCGTACGGTCACAACCCAGGTATGTTTGCTCTCTCCTTCTGTTTTTTTTTTTTTTATTCTACGATTTCATTGGTATTGTTATTATTATTATTATTACTACTGTTATTATCATCATTCAATTGATTGATTGTTTATTGAATAGGATGAGAGAGTAACAAACAGGAACAAAGAATCTCACTGGGGGGGCAACTTCACAGAAGATTAACTTGATTACAGAAATACTTTGAGTAGTGTGGTGAAGTTTAATTTGGTCATTTTCTAGGCCGCACACCTCAAACCCCAGAATTCAGCTGAAGGCTAATTTGGCTTAAGCCACGACCGCTCTCTCTTTTGGGTTTTGGTGCCAACCCACAGTCCGTACGGTCACAACCCAGGTATGTTTGCTCTCTCCTTCTGTTTTTTTTTTGAAATTCTACGATTTCATTGGTATTGTTATTATTATTATTATTACTACTATTATTATCATCATTCAATTGATTGTTTATTGAATAGGATGAGAGAGTAACAAACAGGAACAAAGAATCTCACTGGGGGGAGGGGGGGGGGGGTAACTTCACAGAAGATGAACTTGTTTACAGAAATACTTTGAGTAGTGTGATGAAGTTTAATTTGGTCATTTTCTAGGCCGCACACCTCAGACCCCAGAATTCAGCTGAAGGCTGATTTGGCTTAAGCCACGACCGCTCTCTCTTTTGGGTTTTGGTGCCAAACCACAGTCCGTATGGTCACAACCCAGGTATGTTTGCTCTCTCCTTCTGTTTTTTTATTTTTTATTCTACGATTTCATTGGTATTGTTATTATTATTATTATTACTACTGTTATTATCATCATTCAATTGATTGATTGTTTATTGAATAGGATGAGAGAGTAACAAACAGGAACAAAGAATCTCACTGGGGGGAGGGGCAGGGCAACTTCACAGAATATGAACTTGATTACAGAAATACTTTGAGTAGTGTGGTGAAGTTTAATTTGGTCATTTTCTAGGCCGCACACCTCAAACCCCAGAATTCAGCTGAAGGCTAATTTGGCTTAAGCCACGACCGCTCTCTCTTTTGGGTTTTGGTGCCAAACCACAGTCCGTACGGTCACAACCCAGGTATGTTTGCTCTCTGCTTCTTTTTTATATTTTATTCTACGATTTTATTGCTATTGTTATTATTATTATTATTTCTAGTGTGGTTGCCTTTGGCAACCCCTAGCAACTGCCTATAACTCCATAGCAACCACCTAGCAACACCCTAGCAACCACATAGAATACCCTAGCAACAACCTAGCAACACCCTAGGTAACCACTTAGAACATCCTAGCAACCACCTGTAACACCCTAGCAACCGCTTAGAACACCCTAGCAACCACTTAGAACACCCTAGCAACCACCTGGAACACCCTTGCGACCACTTAGAACACCCTAGCAACCACCTAGCCACACCCTAGCAACCACCTAGAACATGCTAGCAACTGCCTAGAATACCATAGCAACCACCTAGCAACGCCCTAGCAACCACCTAGAACCCCATAGCAACCACTCGGTAACACCCTAGCAACCACCAAGACCTCCATAGCAACCGCCTAGCAATACCCTAGCAACCACCAAGACCTCCATAGCAACCACCTAGAACACGCTAGCAACCAGCAAGAACTCCATAGCAACCATTTCACAACACCCTAGAAACCACCTAGAACACCCTAGCAACTGCCTAGAACTCTATAGCAACCACCTAGCAACACCGTAGAAACCACCTAGAACTCCACATGAGAGAGTAACAAACAGGAACAAAGAATCTCACTGCCATGTGTGTGAGCGACAAACTAAACTTGACTTGCTGGCGCCACCTGCCACACTTACAGAACAAGCTTATACCTAAATAAGCATAAATTGCTGTATGCTGTTAGCTATAAATACATACTTTCCCTTTCTCACTGAAACCGTTGCTTTGAAATTAAACCAAAAATCATTTTTGATATTTCAGAATTCACCATATTATTTATCATTTCATGGCTTGGAGGGTGCATTGTTTTTTCAAATTTACATTCAGCTATGGCTACTGTTGTTCATTGATTCAGCCACTGGGAACCTCCTGCTTGCCAGTATCACCGGCCAGTTTGAAGATGCCATCACAAAAGCGGGGAAGAAGAAGAAGCGAAGAAGATCATAAGAAGCTCATAAAATCAAAGGTAATGTTTCTCTCTCTCTCTCTCTCTCTCTCTCTCAAATTCAAATTCAAATTCAAATTGCTTTATTGGCAGGAAATAGCCTACATACATACATATCAGAGGAGGCTGGTCTATAGAGGCAGAGGAGGTCCTCTATAGAGGCAAGAGGGGGATCAAAATATAAAAAGAGTAATTGGTTGAAATAAACCATTACCAAATCTCAGTATCATTTAAAAAATATTTTTTATCTCTTCTTTTGAAAAAATCCATTATTGAAACTCTGATTAAAATGCTTAAACAGCGACACCTGCAGGGCAGGCAAGAGGGGAAAGGGCAGTCTGTGTGAAGTGGTGGTGGGGGGGCAGAGGAGGACGGGCTCCTGCTGTCCTCCTTAGGGCGGGATCTCATATCAACAGTAACTAGAAATGTGATTAAACGTTGCCATCAATTGTGAAATTGGACATTGAAAAGGGGAGGGGATGTAACAACAATTCAAAATCGAAAGAATAATGTTGCCGTTTAAACTGCTTTAGAATGCTGGATTCTGTAACACATTGATTTTACAACTGTTAAAAGTCTGAGGTGTCCCTTTAACATAATAACATAACTTGAACATAAGAAAGTAGAGATAAGTAGCCAACTAGTGTAAAATAACTTGACGCCGTGGGTTGGTTTTCTTCCTGTCCTCCCCAATTTTTTGAGTCACCAGCCGCCACTGGTGCATATTGTCAAAGCATCATAAATCAATTCAAAATACATATTTACAATGGAATACTAATAACAGTTCAACATTCCATAAACAAAAAACAGAACAATAACAATATTAGTGTTAAATCAGCACAAGCATTAAAAAAAAGAAAGAAAGAAAATAAATAAAATAAAATAAATAATTATAATTATGTAGGATGATCACTCAGTGTCCCTCAGGTTATGGCAAGCTGAAACATATTGAGCCGCAATTGGGGCTGTTGGTCCTTGTCCTAAAAGGACTGCACATTTTTCATTCTTTGATAAAGAATGGAAGTTTTTATCATTTCTGAAAATTTTTGGTAATATATTTTTCTTATATTTGTATATTTTGTACAGTTCAGGAAGAAGTGCATCTCTGTCTCAACCTCTCCTGTCTTACAGTGACCACATATTCGTTTTTCTTTTAGTAACCATAAATTTTTGTGTCTGCCTTTTTCAATTTCAAGGGTGTGGTCACTGAGTCTGTATTTGGTCAGGATCCATCTCTGCTTTGCATCTCTGACAGAGAAGAGATACTCTGCTGGAGTATAGTCTTTTTTTAGGGTTCGATAGCAATTTAGTCGACTTTGTGTCTTGGTTTCTTTATCCCAATGTTCCGAATACAAATTTTTTGTTTGTTGCATAATTAGGGTTATTCTGATTTGCAACTGGTAAGCAGTGCTGGTCTGAGCGTGATGCAGGTTAATTTGGGTTACAGAATTAGTAAGCTAATTCAGTACCAGCTGACTGAGGGGACTCTTTTCTGGGTTCAGTTCTTGGGATTGTAGAGTTTAGATAGTAGCGTATCATTGGGACTTGATTTGAGGTATATCCAGAATTTTAGAGCTCTTTTTTGTATATTTATTACAAATGGGAATCAGCCTAATTCAGCCCTACATGCATTGTTAGGTGTTTTCCTTTGTATTTGCAAGATATTTCTGCAGAATTCAGTATGTAGGATTTCAATTGGATTCTTGTCCCATGCAGTGTAGTCTTGCTACTGAGTGGACCCCAGACCTCACTTCCATAAAGTGCAATAGGCTGAATTACACTGTAAAATAATTTGGACCTGATTGGGATATTTAGTTTGAAAAGTTATCTCTTTATTGCATATATTGCTCTTCAAGCTTTTTCTTTTAATGCATTTACTGCCATGCGGAAACTTCCTGATGCAGTGATAGTCAGACCAAGTTGTTGACATTCTAAGCCAAAAGAGCAGAGAGAAACATTTACGGATTCAGGTGAAATTGTTATTTTTTTTAACTGACAGGAGGTCATTGCATGTGTTCGCAGGACAGGATCACAGAAGTCCAGAAAGAAGATTCTTCAGGACTCACTGGGATGATGAAAACACACAAGCACAAACCAAAGCTTCAAGAAATTGGGCACATTGATCCTCTATTAAGAACTCCTGAAGATTATTGGCAGATGCCTGGTCCCCTGGATGATGAAAACACTACTCTTGATAAAATTATAATTTATATAGTTCCCAAAGGTAAGACAGATACTGTAAATATAGGGCAATTGAGTAAAATTGAAGCAATTCAACTAAACACATTCGAGGAGTATCGCACATTGATTAAATATCTTTACAATGTTTTTAAAACAAATGCTAAGTTAGGAGAAAAAAAATATTTTATTGTTCATAAATACGTTGTTGAGTTAAATCCCCAGAACTTGTACATGATACCATATTTAAAGATAATTGATAAAAATCCGAATTTGGGAGAAGAAATCTCAATTCATCATAGAAATGTCTGTTATACCAAACTAAACTTATCTGAAAAATTTGAAAAGAATTTTTCTTTGGCTCTGTGGAGTTATCTGACTGGAGATGAGAAAAATCTGTCTGCATGTGTAAAAAAACCTGATGACAGTGTTGCTATACTGGCAGTTTTAGTCTCTGAAGTCCTAAGAAATATCAAAATGTTCAATCTCAACGTCATAATGGCGATCCATTTTAAGACCTGGCAACAATTTCGAGATTATCATCCTATGTTGAGGGGGGGAACCTGGAAACGGCGTTCCCCGGGGGAAGACCTTCCACAAAAAGTCGTGCTTAAAACAGAAGAAGTTTGTAACATTTTAAGAAATGCAATCTTCAAATGAATTCATAATTAGGGGCGACTTAGCTCAGGAGGTAAGATGGAGGGTTACCGGTTCAATCCCCCGCCCTGGGCGTGTCGAAGTGTCCTTGAGCAAGACACCTATCTCCTAATTGCTCCCAACAAGCTGATTAGTACCTTGCATGGCAGCCTTTCACCATTGGTGAATGTAAAGGCATCAATTGTAAAGTGACAACTGAAGAATCATCTTGTCATGGTTCTTTATTCTGTCTGCTGTGCGGCGGCGTGGGTTGTGCTAATCGACGCCGTTTCGTGTTAATCGGCTTCTCAGTATCCCTGTTGAGGAAACTGTGTTCGTAAACTGGCCAACATGCCTGAAGCTCTCTCTTCACCAACTCCCCAAACACCCATACTGGTGGGGGACCGGGCAGGTGCAGGGGATTTCTGGCTCAATGTTGGATATTTAAGGCGCAACCATCGCGTTTCACCACTAAGGATTCCCAGGTAGCCTGAGTGCGCTCCGAGATTCCCTCTGATTGTGGCTGATGGTTTGCACCTGATTGAGAAAGCTTATATACTCTCACGAGAGATCTGTTCTTCGCTTTAGTGCCTACCTATGTACACGAAAGCTGGTACAGAGAAAATGCTCTCGGAGAAACCGTGGTAATAAAAAAGGTATAGGATTTGAATTTAGCTTTAAGTTTTGACTAGTAGTTAGACTTTGGTCCTAGTAGTCACGTAGCTTTATTCTTTATAGTCCTTCTAATACCTTTTTTGCCTACTTTGTTATGAAGCACCTTTTCTTTTGCTTTTCTCCAGATTGCACTGCAGTCTTCTCTACTCACTCCTTACGCCTTAGTTTCGTTCTCCTGCCGAGACATTTACTTTGTGTTGGGATATTTTCCCTTAGGAGCTGAGTCTTCTTTTCGTTATTCCCCTCCTTAAGTCTCTTTCTGAGATCTAGTGGTTATTTCACTACCGTGGGTAACTTAAAGAAACCCATTTTTAATTCACTGTAGTTGCGGGTGATCGTTACCACTTCCCCACCCTCACAGTACACTAAAGCCAATGGACGTACCATCGACTACAGTGAATTTAAACCAAGCTGTTGCGGCCCAGCAGCTCATAATGAGGGGATTCAGATGTTACTAGCTAGGCAAGCAGACTCCAGCCAAATACAGGAAGAGTTACTTGATCGCTTGCAACTTCAAGACGATAATCAACGTCGTCAGGGTGAAAAGATTCAGGAGTTAGTGGAATGTGTTCGTAAACTGGCCAACATGCCTGAAACTCCAGTTACACAAGGACCTCTCTTTTCACCAACTCCCCAAACACCCATACCCAGCCAACCCCGAGAACCTAAGCTCCAACTTCCCTTACGATACGGTGGGGAACCGGGCAGGTGCAGGGGATTTCTGGCTCAATGTTGGATATTTAAGGCGCAACCATCGCGTTTCACCACTGAGGATTCGCTCTGAGATTCCCTCTGATTGCGGCTGATGGTTTGCACCTGATTGAGAAAGCTTATATACTCTCACGAGAGATCTGTTCTTCGCTTTAGTGCCTACCTATGTACACGAAAGCTGGTACAGAGAAAAAGCTCTCGGAGAAACCGTGGTAATAAAAAAGGTATAGGATTTGAATTTAGCTTTAAGTTTTGACTAGTAGTTAGACTTTGGTCCTAGTAGTCACTTAGCTTTATTCTTTATTTTCCTTCTTATACCTTTTTTGCCTACTTTGTTACGAAGCACCTTTTCTTTTGCTTTTCTCCAGATTGCACTGCAGTCTTCTCTACTCACTCCTTACGCCTTAGTTTCGTTCTCCTGCCGAGACATTTACTTTGTGTTGGGATATTTTCCCTTAGGAGCTGAGTCTTCTTTTCGTTATTCCCCTCCTTAAGTCTCTTTCTGAGATCTAGTGGTTATTTCACTACTGTGGGTAACTTAAAGAAACCCCTTTTTAATTCACTGTAGTTGCGGGTGATCGTTACCACTTCCCCACCCTCACAGTACACTAAAGCCAATGGACGTACCATCGACTACAGTGAATTTAAACCAAGCTGTTGCGGCCCAGCAGCTCATAATGAGGGGATTCAGATGTTACTAGCTAGGCAAGCAGACTCCAGCCAAATACAGGAAGAGTTACTTGATCGCTTGCAACTTCAAGACGATAATCAACGTCGTCAGGGTGAAAAGATTCAGGAGTTAGTGGAATGTGTTCGTAAACTGGCCAACATGCCTGAAGCTCCAGTTACACAAGGACCTCTCTCTTCACCAACTCCCCAAACACCCATACCCAGCCAACCCCGAGAACCTAAGCTCCAACTTCCCTTACGATACGGTGGGGAACCGGGCAGGTGCAGGGGATTTCTGGCTCAATGTTGGATATTTAAGGCGCAACCATCGCGTTTCACCACTGAGGATTCGCTCCGAGATTCCCTCTGATTGTGGCTGATGGTTTGCACCTGATTGAGAAAGCTTATATACTCTCACGAGAGATCTGTTCTTCGCTTTAGTGCCTACTTACGTACACGAAAGCTGATACAGAGAAAAATCTCTCTTAGAGAAAGCATGGTAACAAAAAAGGTATAGGATTTGAATTTAGCTTTTCGTTTTGACTAGTAGTTAGACTTTGGTCCTAGTAGTCACTTAGCTTTATTCTTTATAGTCCTTCTAATACCTTTTTTGCCTACTTTGTTACGAAGCACCTTTTCTTTTGCTTTTCTCCAGATTGCACTGCAGTCTTCTCTACTCACTCCTTACGCCTTAGTTTCGTTCTCCTGCCGAGACATTTACTTTGTGTTGGGATATTTTCCCTTAGGAGCTGAGTCTTCTTTTTGTTATTCCCCTCCTTAAGTCTCTTTCTGAGATCTAGTGGTTATTTCACTACTGTGGGTAACTTAAAGAAACCCCTTTTTAATTCACTGTAGTTGCGGGTGATCGTTACCACTTCCCCACCCTCACAGTACACTAAAGCCAATGGACGTACCATCGACTACAGTGAATTTAAACCAAGCTGTTGCGGCCCAGCAGCTCATAATGAGGGGATTCAGATGTTACTAGCTAGGCAAGCAGACTCCAGCCAAATACAGGAAGAGTTACTTGATCGCTTGCAACTTCAAGACGATAATCAACGTCGTCAGGGTGAAAAGATTCAGGAGTTAGTGGAATGTGTTCGTAAACTGGCCAACATGCCTGAAGCTCCAGTTACACAAGGACCTCTCTCTTCACCAACTCCCCAAACACCCATACCCAGCCAACCCCGAGAACCTAAGCTCCAACTTCCCTTACGATACGGTGGGGAACCGGGCAGGTGCAGGGGATTTCTGGCTCAATGTTGGATATTTAAGGCAACATTGAGTTCTGTTCCGTGGGTGTCAGGCGGTGAGAGAAGTAGGCACAGGGATGGATCTTATTGTCCCTGGAGGAACGCTGAGAGAGAACGGCTCCCACCCCAATGTTGGAGGCATCAACCTCTACGATGAACTGAGCCGCAGAGTCAGGATGAACAAGGATGGGTGCAGAGGTGAAGTGGTTCTTGAGGGCTCGGAAGGCTGTTTCAGCCTGGGCGTTCCACTGGAATCGGGTCTTAATGGATGTGAGGGCGGTGAGTGGGGCTGCCAGAGAACTGTAATTACGGATGAAACGGCGGTAAAAATTGGCGAAGCCCAGGAAACGTTGCAGTTCCCGACGACAGTCTGGCTGAGGCCATTCCACAACCGCCCGGATCTTCTGGGGGTCCATCTGAATGCTGCCGGCGGAGATGATGTATCCCAGGAAAGAAGTGGTGTTACAACTAAACTCACAATGATGAATAAGCGGTTCTCCAACAGTCTCTGGAGCACCTTGCGGACCTGGATGATATGTTCCTCCTTAGTTTTGGAAAAGATCAGGATGTCATCCAGGTATACAAAAACAAACTTATTTATCCAGTCCCTCAGAACATCATTCACCAGTGTCTGGAAAATAGCTGGTGCGTTTGTGAGCCCGAAGGGCATCACCAAATACTCCCAGTGTCCGGTAGGAGTGTTGAAGGCTGTCTTCCATTCATCGCCCTCTCGAATGCGCACCAGGTGATAGGCGTTGCGCAGGTCCAGCTTGGTGAATATGGTGGCTCCTTGCAGGAGTTCAAAGGCGGAAGCCATGAGGGGGTGTGGGTAACGGTTCTTGACCGTAATGTCATTGAGGGCTCGGTAGTCGACGCAAGGCCGGAGTGAGCCATCCTTCTTCCCCACAAAGAAGAATCCGGCCCCTGCTGGTGAGGATGAAGGACGGATGATGCTGGCAGTCAAGGACTCCTGGAGGTATTTATTCATAGCTTCCGTCTCCGGCCGAGACAGAGAGAACAATCGACCTCTGGTGGGAGTGGTGCCGGGCTTCAGGTCAATGGCGCAGTCGTAAGGGCGGTGAGGAGGCAGAGAGGTGGCTCGGGACTTGCTGAAGACCTCTTCTAGGTCCAGGTACTCGGGAGGAACCGCCGACAGGTCCGTCGGCTTCTCGGGAGGAGGTGACTCAGGAACAGAAGAATGGGCCTCTCGCAGACAAGATGCTAAACAGAATGGGCTCCAGCCCAAAATCTTGTGCGAGTTCCACTCCAAGGTGGGGTTGTGCTTCTCAATGATGGGTGAGTGGGGAGATTCAATGATGTGGAGCCGAAGCTCTTCTTGATGGTTGCCGGAGAGCCGAACCTTGAGAGGAACGCTGGTGTGAGTAATATTCGCCAACCTTTGACCATTGAGCGAGTTGGCCACTAGGGGGCATGACATCTTCTCCAAGGGGATCCCCCATCTCTCGGCGGCCCCAGCGTCCAGGAAGTTCTCCTCGGCCCCGGAGTCGATGAGGGCGGTGGTCCCTTTGGTTCGTCCATCCCACTCAATGTTGACAGGCAGGCAAGTCCGGTGTTTGGAGGAGGATTCGGTTGGAATCATACCCACTAGTGCTCCTCGACACACTAGCGGGCGTTGTCTTTTTAGCAGGCAGGTTGCGACATAGTGGCCTGGTTTCCCACAGTAGAGGCATGACCTGGTGTGCATCCTTCTATCCCTCTCCTCCTTAGTCAGGCGAGCACGGTTGACTTGCATCGGTTCCGGGTCCGACATCGTGACTGGAGGAGGTTTGAGATTGGTAGAAGGTGCAGCAGTGGTCCTGGACCTCTCAGTGACTGCTCGGTTGTAGACCCCTTGACTGCGAGCCCGTTGGCGCTCTTGGATGCGTGAATCCACGCGGATAGCCAGGGCAATGAGATCGTTGAGGTCCTCGGGCAGGTCCCGGGTCAGCAGCTCGTCCTTCACGCTCTCAGACAGGCCATTGAGGAAGGTGTCGTACTGAGCTTTCTTCTCCCAGCCACTGGCGGTAGCCAGAGTACGAAAGTCGATGGCGAAGTCCGACACCGTCATTCCCCCTTGGCGCATGCGCAGGAGTTCTTGCGGTGCATCATGGCCGTGCTTGGAGCGGTCGAAGACCCGTTTCATCTCTTCTGCGAGCAGCGTGGATGTCTGCACGCAGGGAAGCCCCTCCTCCCAGGCAGCCGTTCCCCACTTCTTAGCTCGCCCGGTGAGCTGCATGATTATGTAGGCAACTCGGGCCTGCTCAGTGGGGAAGGTAGCTGGCTGTAGCTGGAAGATCAGCCGGCACTGGGTAAGGAATGGGCGGCAGCCACCAGGTTCTCCGTTGTACTTCTCCGGAGGAGGAAGGTGGGGTTCACGAGCACGTGCAGGTGGAAGGTCAGGCGTAGCGGGAGCCGCGTGTTGCTGGGGAGCGAAGCCAGGCGAGGAAGCCCGGAGTGCAGATGTCAGCTCTGCCACGCAGGAGGTTAGGGTCTGCAGCTGGTGAGAGACCGACTCCAAGTGGGACTGGTGGCGTCCCAACATGGCTCCCTGCTGCCCAAGTACAAATTGTACCTGGGCAGGGTCCGCTGGGTCCATCCTGGTCAGAACGTACTGTGATGTTCTGTGTAAGGACCCACACGCAGACCAGGGAAATCCAAAAAACGTTGTCTTTATTCAGTCCGAGGTTCGAAGCCAGGTAATCAGAGAGAGGACGGTGCCGAATCGAGTGAATGAATTCGATCAACGTTCTGACTCTGAGCTGGTGGAAAAGACTGACATTTATACACTGGGGAAGGTAACAATCAAGGAGGGGTTAAGTGAGTGAGGGAGGAGTAACAAACAACATCCAGGTGAAGAACATTAGGAAAACTAATTCAATGACAGGGGACTGACAAAACGCGGACTGGAATCACATAGACAACAATGATAATAGACGGCCTGGGTGAAGCAGGTAAAACACGTGCAGAGAGAGAGGTGCAGTCAGAGCAAGAGACAGGTGCAGGCAATTGCAGAACTCAGCGTTAGAGCAGGCTAGAAAGAAAAGGGGCTGAGCTACAGCGCAGCATGGAAAAGGGGAGACTGGTTAATGTATTAGTATAGTGATCTAAACTATCAAAAACCCAAAACTAGTACTCTCATGGGAGATCTGTTCTTCGCTTTAGTGCCTACCTACGTACACGAAAGCTGGTACAATGAAAAATCTCTCTTAGAGAAACGGCAGACGCTTTTATCCAAAGCGACGTACAAAAAGTGCATTTTCATGATCGTAGACAACTGCTGAACATGGGTTCAGTAAGGTACAATTACTTATTTTGTACAGCTATTTCTAGCCGAGAACAATGAACACTATCCTGGTCTAACATCTCACAAAGCAACAGGGTAAAATGTTTCGTATATGTGGTGTAATATATTCATTTCTATTGATATTCACTGTGTTGAATATGGTATCATTAGCATGTTGCTGGCGGAAATGCAGGCAGCCAGTTAATTATATGTCAGTGTGTAAAACATACAAGTTAGCAGAAAAATGGTTAAAACGAAAGGTTATAGCTTCTATCTCCTTGTAGTGGTGATATTGCCAATATATTGATGGGTAAGAAAAGCAAGCTATTTGAACCTGTGGAAAAGAAAGAAAATGAATGTTTTCTGTATGATTAGTCTGGTTTTATACTAGGTATTTTTTTGAAGTGTGTTAAGCTGACATGCTATATAAATAGTATTTTTCCTTTTGAAGAAGTGAACAGCGCTAAGCAGACATGCTGTTTAAAGGGCAGTACTTACCTTTATCGCATGAGAGATATGTCCTGCGTATTAATGCAGGGATTTATATTTTGGTTTGGTTAAAAGGAAACTGTTTAACTGAATGGTCCATAAGAATATAATTGAGTGCTGTAAAGAAAATAATACTTACCTGTGCTGCAAAAGAAAGGTTATGAAAGAGATACTTACCTTCAGTTACATTTGAACATTGGAAAATGCTTACCTTTGTTGATGATGAGACAAGTATAGTATAATTATTTACTGTTTTCCTGTTGAAAATGTTATATGCTGTACTGTAGTTTATAATGAAAGTAATGCAGGGGGAGTGATACTATGTATGCAAATATGTACTGGTTTGATTTTTGTTTATTTTTGTCATGTTATACATAAAGAGATTGCAATACTGTTTAAATGCAGTTAAGTGAAGTACAGTCATGTAGTTGTTTCAGGCATGTTGAGGCAAGTTATATGATTGTTGCTGTATTGATTCACCTGTGAAACAGTGAGCGTGAATTGCAGAAGCTACCAGACAATGCCTGTGTGTTAGGAGTATTTTCTACTATTTCTGCAGTAAAATAAAACCCCCCACATTGAATATGCTACACCGGAGTGAAGCGTAATTCCTAAGAGTGTAACATTAGTTTCACTTGTGTTTATATATAAATAAGGGCGTGTACCACCCTTGTATGTTTTTGTTCAGTTTAGCATAGTCAGTATAGTTAGTTAGGTTCGGAATATTTTCGGGTTTCAGTTGGTTAGTTTCTTTCATTTCTAGAATTGTTAGTTGTTGTTTGTTCTTTGTATATATAAATAATTGTGTAAATAAAATTTATCATTAATAGTCATTCATTTTGTTACCCCTAGACCGTCTCGGGGACATAACAGTCTAAGTTTCCTATTTTTCCTTTTTCTTTTGGGGAGGGAGGTCTGGTAGTCTAGTTATTGTGGCTTTATTGTTGTAGTTTAGTTTTTTCTCTGTTTTGTTAGTTTAGGGAGAAGTCCTGGGTCCGACAGCCCACTGCGTGGTTGGCCCAGGCTTCTCCTTCCTTTTGTTCTTTTTGGCCAGACCTCCCTGCTCTTATTGCTTCATTATTTGAGTATTTTTGTGTTTTGTTAAATAAATGCATTTGCTTGTTTATTCTAATTCGGTGTGGCGTCCTATTAATATGTTTCTGCCTCATGTTACAGTCAGTGGTGTTTGAGGCTTGTGGGAAAAACAGGACCCAGCCTGGGCCAGAAGAGCTGGGTGTTCTCCTCACACTGTTGAATACTTCTTCAAAATATACACTTCACAGAGTCTGATGCAACTGGATTTATTGCAGGTAAATCAAAGATAACATGCAAGAACCCGGGCTGATCTGCACATATCAATGCAAACAGTCTCAAAGCATTCCACAAGTACTTCACAGAAAACACATAAGACGCACACACACACAGACAAGACACACAAGACATACTGAACTCCCCTGGGGCCGAACACTCCCTTTTAGCCTATCTTATTAGCTGCTCCTGTTGTGGAGCTGAAGCTTGGACTTTCCCTCATGCTTACATCATTTTACTTTACTCTTTCCCATACATCACTGTTTCTCATTTTTCAGACACCATTATTTCCAAGCCCCCTTCCTTTCTTTAATTAAAAAATAGGCATTCCCTTCTCTTATCTAAGTCAGACATGTGTTCGCCTCATTTATCTCCTGCTGGATTTTATCATTCACAACACGTTTGTATGAAAGGCCTATTTTGTATGCCAGAAGCTGTGCTTTCATTGTATATGGACTTTTACAGCTTGTGTTTTATATTTAGTGCAAACCTCTACAGATTATTACTGTTTTGACCAAGATCTGGCCATTGCTAGTTCTACATATACTTCTTTTGTTAATAATATACTCCATCTTGGTGGTGATGGTTGGTGATCTTAAATGCATTTCCTTCCCACAGGCTATAACAGTTTGTGATGATCAGATTCACCTACAGGGTCCAAGTCAAACTACGCGGTCGTTCCCTGCACTTGGAACTGTACTTCCCTCTAGGGTTTTCAACACACTTGTTCCTGGTAATGGTTATACACTTTGTTGTATGTCGCTCTGGATAAGAGCATCTGCCAAATGCCTGAAATGTAATGTAAAGGGCTTTGGATAAATGCTCTATATAAATGTAGTCCATTTACCATTTTTTATTATTATTATCAATCTTGCAGAACATGCTCTGTTGAGGAAGAATACAAAAAATACAACCTTTGTCCATTTTGTACTTTCTTCCTTAAATGAAACTATTTGACAGAAGACAACTCTACACTTGATCAACATGTGGAACAACATTCTTTTTGAACACGCAACCCTACCCAATCGAGAGAAAATATTAGCTTCTCCTAACAGTTGCTTTAAGAGTAAGGTGACATCTAGTTGACAAAGGAGAGAATGCAACAGGCTGTAAGAGGAGGGATTGTGAACAACCTTCTCAGAAAAAGCCCTCATCTTCAGTGTGCTGGCATGTTCTGTTGTCTAGAATATAAACCTGGCCATGTCACTTCTGATCGTGGCTGCGGTCCCACCAGGGGATACGTAATTATCCATACTCTCATCCAGAGAGGGCCCCACATCTGACACCATGCAAGAGTGCCTCCTCTGTTCATTTGGAGAACTGCAGTCTGCCTGCACCCGCTGCACATTTACTCCACCAGTGCAAAGACAGTACAGTTCAGCAGGGAACTGGCAGATGGAAAAAAAATGATGTCGCATTCTTTTTATGGCTTCATGTTTAATACCCCTTGCAAATCTGATACTCACAGTCTATCAGACACCAGGGCACTATAAACAGAAATGTACACAAAACAATTACTTTATGCTGTAGCCAGTAAACCAAACAATTTTTGTAGCATCACATTGGAAAAAGATACTTGCATACACAGGATACGATTACACCTTGGGGACTCTTCCATCTGTAGTTCTATGTACAGAAATGTCTGATACAGCGAACAGTTAATAAAGAGGGGAGGGCGGACTTCTCCCTGCATGGCTCTCTGTATGGTTGATTGAGAAGGTAGAATGGCATAAAGGTAAGCACTCTATCACCCACAATCCATCACGGTACATCAGAATCGCATGGGGATAGCAGGAACGATTTATATTACACCTCGGACACGTCCCATGCAGAGGGTTCTCCTCTAGCTTTGATAAACAGGTTTGAGGTTAGAGTGTATCCAGCTAATGACACTCCTTCCTTCTTTCCAAAGTTCCACTGACACCACATGCACCGCGGTGGCCCAGATCAGCTCCAGCACACTCAGACGGCCTCTCTGGAACAAAGGCCTCAGGGTCTACCGTACATGCCTCAGCTCGGCGCTGGTAGCCAGGGTAAATCAGGGGTAATCAGGCCCATAATGCCTGGGCGCACAGACAGTGTGACAGAAATCAACAACACACACTGGTCATACGCGTTACCCAGCAATGACATTGGCCTGTTCCTGCAAAATGCAAGACAGCGATGACACTGGGATTGGAGAGATGTGTGCTCCGTGTGTGCAAGAGTGGCAGGTCTGTGCAGTTTGGAGTTTGCAGACTAATGGCTGTAATACAGCGTGGATGGATCAATAGAAGATGTTGGTTCTGTTAGTGTTTTTACTGATGGCCTAGTGACAAACATTTTCACCCCACCATGTTGCCCCTTTCCATGCAATAAATAGATAAATAAATAATTAATGTTTATTGGTTTATAATAAATAATAATGTTTATTAAGTTTTTTATGTTTAAAAAAAATACTATATAGTTTATGCATGCTAATGCACAGTCAATAGGGGCCTGCATTTGCAAGTGTTTTCCTGCCGAGGAAGACTGAGTGTGCCATGGACCGGCCTCCTGATTTCCCCCATTGGCGCTCAGACAAGCACCTTTTAGGAGGTTGTGGATCGACCTGAATGCAACCGTTCACACCTGCACCACGTTGGGGAATGTGATATCCAGAGAGGAAGAGAACGCTTTGTCCATATGTCCATATCTGCATTGGTTCATTCCCTCAGTGTGTTCACTGTGGCTGTCAAACATCCCCTACATTAGTTCAACAGGTAGAGGCTGTCTTGTTTAAGGATATTTTATCAAAACCTCAAATTAGTTTTTTCGTTTTTCAACAACCAACAATATGTATGTAAACAAAAAATTTAAAATTCAGATTAGCTACACCAGGCAGCTTTTGAAGAAATCATATCACTAGTTCCAGTTTATACAAACATCCCCCCTTGGATGCACTGACCATTTACTTTATAACAACATCAATATTTTGTGGAAGTGCATAAAATTGGCAGTGATCCATTTTCTACACTTCCTCATTTTCTCAGATGGGATAACAATTTTTGGGGATTAATCCCCCCCCTCCCCAGTGGCAACCCAGCTTCAGGTTTTCGGTAAGTGTTTTCGGCTTCTGGCACACCGTGGAAAGCACGAAAACGTAAAGTTACGTATCTTTTTATATGATTATGTCTTTGGATAAGATAGATCTAGTATGCTCTTAGAAACTATGGTTTTACCATCTAGGGTTCTTATCCTTTCGATGGTTCGACGGCACAAGGGAATAATGTAGAGCGATTGGTTGCTTTGATGAGCGTCTGTTCATTGTCCAATAAACTTGAAGCAAGGGCGGGGAATAGTTTGCGTAAGACACGTTGGGAAGGTTCTTAGTAAGGCTCATTCAAGAAAAGCTAGAAGTAAACGAAAAGCGACATTTTTCGTTGAAGTAAACATGCCGTTTTTTGACAGAGAAACCAGATGTTATATTTGTAAGTATTGCACCCTTATAGCATTGCGTTTATTCTGACAGATGGCATTCTTTGGAAGTACGAGTACTGTGGGGCCCATTCGAAGCCTCGGGACTGGACTGATTTCTTCCTTCGAATTTAGTTAATGATAACGGAAGTATGTGTGTTCTCTGTATCTCGATAGTCACAGCTGTCTTAGTTTTACTGCGGGAACTGCTTACAGAGCTTCTTAAAGGTTTTTATAAGGTAAATACATTTGAATGCAGTTTGTAAAGCTAATTAGCTATACGGAGTTGGTTGGGAACGATATGTTTATTGTATTTTGCCACTACCTACTTTGGCGTCCAGCTAAAAACCCAAAAGGGTTTTTTTCCCCATTTTTAGCTGCATTTATTTATCAAATGGATATGTTGCGCGGGCGTAAAAAGTCGTCTTACCACCAGATGTCTCTGAATTGTTTACGTTTTTTTTACATTCTGGACAGATGCAACTGCTAGCGAATCTATCGCTGTATCTATCGCGAACATGGCGGGATTTGGCGAACCCATCGCTGTATCTATCGCGAATCTATGTATCTTGATATCCAATGGACAGGGTGAACTTTTTTTAAAATTTTTTCGGGGGGGGGGTGGGCCTGAGAACTTCCCCACAGGGGATGTTGGGGTAGTGGAAACACTTTACCGATTAACGTTATTGGGTTTGCAATCTGTTCGTGTTGTGTATCGTCTTTCCCGCAGGAAGGGATGACCTGCCTACAAAAGGGATCTCCCAACCCGTACTCCGTTAATGCTGGATGCGCTTAATGAGTACAAACAGAACGGCCCCAAGTCTGTGCTGAACATGATATACGAGCGAGCACTGAAGGAGCTGCCTGGGAAAGGGGGGCGTTTCTCACGTTCACACACTTACCATTGTCTGTGTGAGCCCAGCTATAAGCTGTGGTCTGCGATTAACGGTTCCTTCTGTTGCGTAATGTAAAAATTGTGTTGTAGTTACATGCCCGTGAATATTATGTGTATGTGTGTGTACCTGTAGTTATAGGAGTGGTATAATTACCTGTATGGTGTACCTGCGTTTTTTAAGCTGTGGTATAATTACCTGTATGGTGTACCGCAGTTATAAGCTGTGGTATAATTACCTGAGGGAGAGGAGGAAGCAGGTGAAGGGCAGGTGCATCACAGAGCCTGCCTACGAGGAGATCAACAACTGTCATGAGAGAGCGCTGGTGTTTATGCACAAGGTAATGTACACACACACACACACACTCTCATACTCACACTCACACTCACACTCACACTCACACACACACACACACACACACACACTCACACACACACACACACACACACTCTCTCTCTCACACACACACACACACACACTCTCTCACACTCACACACACACACTCTCACACACACACACACACACACACACACACACACACAAATACTCACACAAAAAGACACCAGTGTTTGAGCGCATGTGTAAATGTGTACACGCTCGCGCCTGTGTGTTTACTCTCCTCTCCCTCCCTCCCTCCCTCCCTCCTTCCCTCCATTTCTCTCTCTCTCTGTGTCTCTCTGGTAGATGCCTAGAATCTGGCTGGATTACTGCCAGTTCCTGGTGTCTCAGTGCAAGATCACACGGAGCCGGCGCACCTTCGACCGCGCCCTGCGGGCCCTGCCCATTACCCAGCATCCCCGCATCTGGCCCCTGTACCTGCGGTTCGCCCGCAACCTGCCCCTCCCCGAGACGGCCATCCGCGTGTACCGCCGCTACCTCAAGGTGAGGCTGGCGTTTTTTTCCGTTTTTTATTTTATTTTATTTTTTAAAACCGTTCCTTCCGGTCATTTCTACTGCCGCCCTCTCTCACCGCCCTCCCCTTCCCCCTTCCAGCTGTCCCCCGAGAACGCGGAGGAGTACATCGACTACCTGCGGTCCGTGAGCCGCCTGGACGAAGCGGCGGTAAGGCTGGCGGCCATCGTGAACGACGAGAGCTTTGTGTCCAAGGAGGGAAAGTCCAACTACCAGGTGTGACATTATTCCTTCGTCCTTCATAGACGTAAATGGTAAATGGTAAATGGACTGCATTTATATAGCGCTTTTATCCAAAGCGCTTTACAATTGATGCCTCTCATTCGCCAGAGCAGTTAGGGGTTAGGTGTCTTGCTCAAGGACACTTCGACATGCCCAGGGCGGGGTTTGAACCGGCAACCCTCCGACTGCCAGACAATCGGTCTTACCTCCTGAGCTATGTCGCCCCAACCACAGGTGACCTTTGTGTGTGATGGTTACATCTCTCCGCTACCTGTGCTCTGTAATAATCCTTTCACCTGACTGCCTGTGCGGTGGGATAATCCCTTTTCTCTACAGCAATTTCTGTTAGCTCGTTTACACGTTTCGACATGAGCAAAGAGCAGACCAGGAAATCTTGGCTACCGTTACTGTGTTGAAGCATCCACCCTAATGTTGTGCAGCTGTCGTGCCCTAGGTTATATAGTATGTGGGAGATGTTCGTTGAATGTTGCGTGTGCTTTGTGTGTTTTGTGGTTCGCGGTGCAGTTGTGGCACGAGCTGTGTGACCTGATCTCCCAGAACCCGGACAAGGTGAAGTCTCTGAACGTGGGGGCCATCATCCGCGGGGGCCTGACGCGCTTCACTGACCAGCTGGGGAAGCTCTGGTGCTCCCTGGCCGACTACTACATACGGAGCGGCCACCTGGAGAAGGTACGCACACGCATGTGCTAACGGGCTCGCGCGCGCATGCTAACGGGCTCGCGCGCGCTAACGGGCTCACACGCTCACAGGGAGGGAGGGAGGCTGCGTATGGGGAGGCGAGTTGACATTTTGTGGCTGCCCCATCCCCCCCCCCCCCCCCCCCAGGCGCGGGACGTGTACGAAGAGGCGGTCCAGACGGTGGTGACGGTGCGCGACTTCACTCAAGTGTTCGACAGCTACGCCCACACCGAAGAGACCGTGATCGCCGCCAAGATGGAGACCACTGCTGAGATGGGCCAGGACGAGGAGGGTGAGAGGCCCACAGCACCTTTTTCCCAAACCTTTACCTTTCACCCGGAAGGGACGCTATTGCGTTTGCTATTAATCTGGCATTTTACACGTATCTCTAAGTCTAGTGCAACTTATATTAATGCTTAAAATAAGTCCATACGCAGTGGTAGGCAGTAGATGCAAACACACATTATGTGCACACACATACGCAGACTTGCTCATGTGCACGCACATAGGTGTTCACCATCAGACAAACAAGCACTAATGCCCCTACCCCCCCTACACACGCACACACACACACTCAAACACCCCCACACACATACACCCCCCCACACATGCACACACACACACTCACACCCCCCCCACACACACACACACACACACGCACACCCTGACGCCTCTCCCCCTCCCGCAGAGGACGTTGACCTGGAGCTGCGGCTGGCGCGCTTTGAGCAGCTGATTGCGCGGCGCCCCCTGCTGCTGAACAGCGTGCTGCTGCGCCAGAACCCCCACAACGTCCACGAGTGGCACAAGAGGGTCAAGCTGTACGAGGGCAAACCGCGGCAGGTGAGCTTGGCGGGCGTCGTGCTCGCGTTTCGCCAGCGTCGGGCGCTGTGACGCTCCTGCCTGGCCTTGCTGAAGGGCGAAACCCGCACTCAAGGGCCTGAGCGTGTGCTGCCAGCATTGCTCTGAAGTGTTACAACGGCTGATCTGAGATCAGTGTGGTGTGACTGCTTCCTGATCATCAGCACTGGTCCGGAGTCAGTGGGGGCCTTTGCTGTGTCGAGCGGTGTTGAGCGGTGCAGTGTGGCGGTTGATCTGAGATCAGTGTCTGCTTGCAGATCATCAACACGTACACAGAGGCTGTGCAGACGGTGGACCCCATGAAGGCCACGGGGAAGCCCAACTCCCTCTGGATCGCTTTCGCCAAATTCTACGAGGAGAACGATCAGCTGGACGATGTGAGTCTGGGCCCGCCCCAATCCCACACCGCCCCGGGCCCGCCCCAGTCCCACACCACCCCAATCCCACCCCAAACCCACCCCGTCCCGGGCCCGCCCCGGGCCCGCCCCAGTCCCACACCACCCCAATCCCACACCGCCCCAGGCCTGCCCCAGTCCCACACCACCCCAATCCCACCCCGTCCCGGGCCCGCCCCAGTCCCACAGGGCTAGTTTAACAAACTTCAAACTTCCTCATTCGTTGGGCTCCCTCCCTCTCTCCAGGCCAGGACGATCTTCGAGAAGGCCACCAAGGTGAACTACAAGCAGGTGGACGAGCTGGCGGGGGTGTGGTGCGAGTACGGCGAGATGGAGCTGCGCCACGAGAACTACGAGCAGGCGCTGCACATCCTGAGGGTGAGAGAGGACGCGCGTGCGCGCGTAGCCGCGCGGATGAGCCGCGTTGGCCGCTCTCCCGCGTAGCCGCTGTCCCGTGCGGCTGAACTCCGGCTCTCTGGTTCCCGCCCTCTCCGCTGTTGTACGGGGGGCTTGGAGTTTGGACCCCGCCATTAAAAAAAAATTTTTTTGCGCCCGCAGAAAGCCACCGCCATCCCGTCCAAGAAGGCCGAGTACTTCGACGTCTCGAGCC
>NW_026986393.1:0-42285 GCF_018555375.3 Anguilla rostrata
TTGCAGTCATGTGCCGACAGGGCAACCAGACTTAACAAAACACTACTGCCAAGCATGGACCTGCAGGCTACTGGCCACAGTTGGCACTGGAATGCTAAGTATTTGATCCTGGGGTCATACAGTAAAAGGTGCCATAACCGTTCATTTAACATGCTAAAAACGTTTTATTTCCATATTTTATCATGTCACGCTGCATTTAAAAAAGGGGTCACAGAAAACATACTCTTTTGTTAAGTTTATTGTGGGCTCACAAAGCACTGCATGCCACAGCACTAGACCCTGACTGTCACCAGGTAGGGCAACTGGAAGCTCATTCGTTATCTACTGTGTGCAAAAGTAAATTGTTGGTATCATGTAACCAATCAGATATCCAGTAGGGGATGATTCGGTGGTCAGATGTAGGGAGTCTGTTTTCTGTAGGAATTGGGCCAGGACCAGGACCCCTTCTCCCACACTGTGCCCCCATCACTGAGCTGGGACGCTGGATTTCTGTTTAGTCCAGAGGGAAGAGTGCCCCCTGCTGGCCTAACAACACTTCTTTCAGCAGAAAATTCGTTTTCCCAGGAAGCCTCCCATCCAGATATCAACCGAAAAAACAAGCTTTCAAAACACAGTTGTGCCGGGGTCTCTCCATGAGATCCTCACCTTTACTGATGATCTCATCTTCAGACACACTCACACTGTCATTTGAGTCTTCAGGTTCCTTCAATGAAAAATCATCACATGCAGTGTATTCATATCATGCAAGTCTTTTTAGTTAATTATGAATGCTAGCTTATATATTTAGGAGCTGGTTTGTTATTGGACTTTCGCAGCACTGATGTGAGCTTCAGTATATGTACAAATTACAATGAAATATGTGCAAACCAACATTTCATAACCAATGCCCTGAATAATAAATGATTAAAGCCTTTACTTTAACAGTGTAAGTATCATTAGTGAGAACCTTTCTTAAGAAACTTACCTTAGCCTCATCTTCAAGGTACTCCACAGCATCTTCAAATACCTGCAACAGAGCCACACCCAAACACCAGTGTAAGAGCTGCAGCAGAGTTCAATAAGGCTGGTGATAGGTTCCCTGTTTTAGTTACAGGTTTCATGTAACTATAGCCGCGTTTCCACCAAAATTACCCGGAACTTTCAGTCCCAGGAACTACTTTACCAGGAACTAAAAGGTTCCTTCAGCCAATGGTTGTCTGCGTTTCCACCGGGGTCTAAAGTACCGCGAAGATTAGGCAAATTAGCCCACTGACGTTGTCGTCGGTCCATCTGTCATATGATTTCTTCTGTGACCCCATACTACCACCGAAGTAGCCTACATTATTTTCTAATAACCGGGACAGCCCGGAGGGGTTTATTCCACTTATATACAACGGGTTACCAACAATGACTATATGGTTACTTTTGTATTTATTGATTTTCATATATCCTCTCAAACACATTCATTAACAGCAGAAAACATGCACACGTTGTAAACAATTTGCTGTTTTATTACTTTCTCGTCGTCAATTCCATATAGGCTAATCGCAAAATGACAAGAATAGAACGAAAACTCGGACTTGCGTGAAAATGTAAATGAGTAGTGGTACAGCCACCGTTTGCTTTCCTTCGAAGTTACTGCTAGCCGAGCAGCGAAGTGTGCCCTCCAGATGCGAACCATGCACCATAAATTAGTCCATAGTCTTCCTGGTCTTTTCGTGGAATTGAAAAATGGCAGTAAAATTGAGTAAAATTACGGCAGTCTGAAAAAGCTAAAGGGAAGATTACTAGAATTAACCTGTTATTTTACCCGGATAAAAAGTGCGGAAGGTGATTTCCAGTTTGCTTGTACTGTATCACCAATGTTAATTATGCAGAACTACCGCATACCTCACATAACTGTATCAAACGTTTTGAGTCAATTACAACGGGCTAACAAAGGAAATCCGGAAGAAAATATTCAGCAACCGAATTAATCCGTTTGAATGTTTTGGTAGCCTACGTAATATGCTGTCCCAGCACGAATGCTTAGCATTTTATAAACGAATACTAAAGCAAGAAAAGAGCAGAAGAGCACACGTTATAATTCCAAGACGTTGACAGGCTATAACCAAAAGTAGGCTACTGCGCCGCATAACATACAAGTTTGATTTGAAGTTATTATGAAAATTGGTTTGCCGCTGCATATTTTCAAACATGGCGGGTAATGGCGGAAAATAAATACAACACAAATGCTACGAGTACTCGACCAATCAGAAATGTTCAGCGCTGCAAGCTCCACCCAAAAGGTTCCTGTACTTTCGGAAAGTACTACCCCCCGAGCAGGAACGTTTTGGGGGGTAAAACAAAGCCCCCAGAACTAAATTTAGACCCTAGTTCCTGCGGTGGAAACGCACTGAGTTCCTCAAAAGGTTCCTAGTTCCGGGGTATAGTTCCTGCGGTGGAAACGCGGCTTATGTAGTACCATATATATATTAGACTGTATGTAGTGTATTGTGTTTCCTTTTCCTACCATACTGTGTCTGTAGTTTGCATGCCTCTATAGCCGCGTTTCCACCGCAGGAACTAGGGTCTAAATTTAGTTCCTGGGGCTTTATTTTACCCCCCAAAAGGTTCCTGCTCGGGGGGTAGTACTTTCCGAAAGTACAGGAACCTTTTGGGTGAAGCTTGCAGCGCTGAACATCTCTGATTGGTCGAGTACTCGCAGCATTTGTGTTGTATTTATTTTCCGCCATTACCCACCATGTTTGAAAATATGCAGCGGCAAACCAATTTATTTTCATAATAACTTCAAATCAAACTTGTATGTTATGCGGCGCAGTAGCCTACTTTACTGGTTATAGCCTGCCAACGTCTTGGAATTATAACATGTGCTCTTCTGCTCTTTTCTTGCTTTAGTATTCGTTTTATAAAATGCTAAGCATTCGTGCTGGGACAGCATGGTAAATGGTAATGGTAAATGGACTGCATTTATATAGCGCTTTTATCCAAAGCGCTTTACAATTGATGCCTCTCATTCGCCAGAGCAGTTAGGGGTTAGGTGTCTTGCTGAAGGACACTTCGACATGCCCAGGGCGGGGTTTGAACCGGCAACCCTCCGACTGCCAGACAATCGGTCTTACCTCCTGAGCTATGTCGCCCCATATACGTATATTACGTACTAAAACATTCAAACGGATTAATTCGGTTGCTGAATATTTTCTTCCGGATTTTCTTTGTTAGCCCGTTGTAATTGACTCAAAACGTTTGATACAGTTATGTGAGGTATGCGGTAGTTCTGCGTAATTAACATTGGTGATACAGTACAAGCAAACTGGAAATCACCTTCCGCACTTTTTGTCCGGGTAAAATAACAGGTTAATTCTAGTAATCTTCCCTTTAGCTTTTTCAGACTGCCGTAATTTTACTCAATTTTACTGCCATTTTTCAATTCCACAAAAAGACCAGGAAGACTATGGACTAATTTATGGTGCATGGTTCGCATCTGGAGGGCACACTTCGCTGCTTGGCTAGCAGTAACTTTGAAGGAAAGCAAACGGTGGCTGTACCACTACTAATTTACATTTTCACGCAAGTCAGAGTTTTCGTTCTATTCTTGTCATTTTGCGATTAGCCTATATGGAATTGACGACGAGAAAGTAATCAAACAGCAAATTGTTTACAACGTGTGCATGTTTTCTGCTGTTGTTATACATATAAATGTGAATGCATTCTGTCGCTTCGGATGTCAAGACATGAAAGCGAATGTTCGCATAAAAACATAATGAATGTGTTTGAGAAGATATATGAAAATCAATAAATACAAAAGTAACCATATATAGTCATTGTTGGTAACCCGTTGTATATAAGTGGAATAAACCCCTCCGGGCTGTCCTGGTTATTAGAAAATAATGTAGGCTACTTCGGTGGTAGTATGGGTTTACAGAAGAAATCATATGACAGATGGACCGATGACAACGTCGCTTTTTCATATGTCAGTGGGCTAATTTGCCTAATCTTCGCGGTACTTTAGACCCCGGTGGAAACGCAGACAACCATTGGCTGAAGGAACCTTTTAGTTCCTGGTAAAGTAGTTCCTGGGACTGAAAGTTCCGGGTAATTTTGGTGGAAACGCGGCTTATGTCTAGCACCTCTGTAGTGTGTCTCCATATAACACCTCTAGTGTCTGCGGCAAGGATGTCACATTCCTATGCTAAATGGCCGCAGGGCGTCTTGCAACCCCTCCCACCCGCCCAAAGGGATCACAGGAACTTCTCCACCCTAGCTCCCCAGTGGTGGAACGAACTCCCCGTCCCTCTCCGAACCTCCCCCTCACTATCCATCTTCCGCCGTGGCCTGAAGACTCATCTCTTCAGACTATACCTAGAATAACCACCACTACGCTGTATTTTTTTTAAAAAAACAAAAAAACAAAAACAAAACCTTTTTCCTATCACTTGTTACATGTTGCCCCATCCCTGCACTTCTTGGTAAATTGTATTCGTCCTAATACTGTAGCTTATTCTTCTGCCTAGTTTGGCTTTGCAGATGTTAGACCAGGATAGTGTTCATTGTTCTCGGCTAGAAATAGCTGTACAAAATAAGTAATTGTACCTTACTGAAGGTGTTCAGCAGTTGTCTACGATCATGAAAATGCACTTTTTGTACGTCGCTTTGGATAAAAGCGTCTGCCAAATGAATGTAATGTAATGTAATGTGATGGGCAGAGATTCTCTCAGCACAGCGCCCGAATGTGCTGGGTCTGTCTCTCCCTTGCGCATTGAATTAAACAACAAATCCTCCGAGGAAAGCGTGTTCTTCATCGTCCTGCATTTGACTCCACGAACAAGGGCAAAATATCCTAACAGTTCTGGCGACCACGAAGGGACAGGGAATATCTTCCACTTGAAACAACGAGAATCAACAAGAAGGTGAGTATCTTTTCTTAAACACAACTTACCACCTTCATTAGGCGTTGATTTTCCTTGGTGCAATTTGGAAGTGACTCCTGTTCTGTATTTTAAGAAATAGTTACGTGGACAGGACTTTGATGTAACAACTGATAATGAGTTTGTCTTTTAATGTTAACGTCATTTTAATGTGGTAGTGCTAGCAGTATTAACAGAGTACGCGGGAGCGTCAATCTGTTCAGTAACGTCTGCGTGCTGAAGTAGAGCACGGCAGCGTTCCGGACCACGTCGGGTCCACTACGCCAAGAAGAGCGTCTGTTTAGTAACGTGTGTCGGTATTTGACAGAAGGACACGTTTCGAGCCACGTCCGGCTCAAGGGCGAAGTTGCGTCCACCTTCCTTAAGCTGTTTAGTAACGTGTGTGTTGGGAGTGGACACAAAAACACGTTTCGGTTCGGAACCATCAGACGAGGGAGCGTCTGTTTAATAACTTGTTGGACAAGTTTTGGTGTTGCTGGTTTTTGGGGCATGCTGGTTGCTGTTAGCAGCCTAAGTGTTTCGGAGCAACACGGTGAATTGTGAAATGTGGGCTGTGTGCCAAAGTGTGTGAAAGTTGTTTTCCAATGCGAGTGATTGCGTGAAAGTGCACTCAATGTTGTTTTGTTCGGAGCTCCATCAGTGTTGTCATGTCTACAGAATAACGTATTATTGTGTTAGGCCTATGTGATATGTTTGTTATATGTGTACACAATATAGCATATATCAGCCATATAATATAAGAGTAAAAGTGCATATTTTCCTTTCGTGTTGTTAACGGCTCATAATAGCTAATCTGCGTAATTCTGAAGGGCTACCAACTACGGGAATGATGACGGAGAAAGAGGTTTTATGCAGGGATCTAATGGCAGCGGCATTAAAAGCTATGATTAAAAGATATGGGAAAGCAATGAGAACTAATCCCCCATTCCCAAGCAAAAATGATTCCGGGGTAATTTCAGAGAAGGCACTGAATGTATGTAATAAAGAGAAAGGTAAATATGCAGCAATGTGCGTAGTGATGGCATATAAGAGCGCAGCACACAAACTCAAACAATATGAGGGAGAGCTGGAGCGCTGCCGTAGTGAAATAGACGAGCTGCAAAGGTGTCGTAGCGAACTAGACAGCAAAGACAAACTGTTAGCTAAGGTACAGGAGGATTTGTACAAGGCTTCCCCATATTCACAAGTTATGAATGATATATCTGTAGAGCCTAGTCCCCCAATGGCCCCCAGAGCAGTAGACTCGATTCCGAATCTGGATCGGAGTGAGGGACAGCCAAATATTATAACACAAATCAAACATACACCACTAAGTCCTTCTGATTTGCGTAGCATGGTTCGGGAATTACCTGATCTCAAAAGAGATGACCCGAACATGGCGTTTTGGGAGAAAATAGCACAGTACATGACGGTGGGGGGATTACATGCTTTCGACGTTTATGTGTTAACAAAAACAAAATGTCCAAGTGCAGTATGGAGCGAGTTAGGGGAATTTAATAACTCTGCATGGGCGTCTGTCCGCTTCACATCCACGCTTGAGATGGAGGAAGCAGTGGAAAATTTCAGGAAGACAGTTTATCAAGCTCTAGGTACAGGTTCCAATCTGTATTCATTATATCTTACCCGCCACCAACGTGAAGATGAACCTTTTGATAGGTATATTAATGAGAAATACAGTTTGTACTCCACATATGGTAATGTAGGTGACAATCCAAGTAAAGATAACCCCGATTTCCTGATGAATGTACTCGAGGGAACTATAGCTTTATACCGAGACACAGGCTGGTTTTCGACCGAAGGATTGTAGCGACTTAATTTTGTGGGCTGCATGTTTAAATAAATATCATAGTGGTGTAAACAAGGGGGCGCAAGATCAGGTCTGAGGTCACATTCTCACAATAAAGCACCCCTCCACATGGCTCCGGTACAGGAGATAGCTCCTTGCAGCAACTGTGGGAGATCAGGGCACAGCCAGGCGGACTGTCGCAGAGGGAGAAGGAACCAATGTAAGATCTGTCACAGATATGGACACGTTGCCCAGACATGCAGATCTGGGAATAACCGGTGCAGAAGATGTCACAAACTCGGACATTGGGCACATGAGTGCGAATTCAGAAATGAAGGTCAGTCAGAACGAGGTAGCCAGCTCCAAGACATGTCAAAAGACGAACTCGTTAGATTAATTAAATCGCTTGAAACCTCAGAATAGGATACGTCGGCCCCCATTGCATCAGGTGCTGAGGTTTCGCACAAACGACCATACTGGGGTGGGGGGCATATCGTGTAATATCCTCGTAGACACAGGGGCTTCAGTATCTGTTACTAATGTCCCGGGGTTGCCTTTAACTAAGAGATCCATTGAAGTAACTGGTCTGGGAGGATCCCGGATTAAGGCATATTTAACTAAACCCATATTATTTGAAACCGAACACAAATTTTGGATAAGCCGGATTTACTTTGCAACAACCAGACAGAGGGAACTATTATGGGCATGGATATGTTAAATGATTTACAATGTCAATTGAACTTAGGAGATTCCCCAGCATTACAGATACCTTCCGATAAATATACTACAACAATTCCGCTTGTTTACGCACAATGTAGGGAAGACTTTGCAAGCTGTGCAGCGATACAAGTTACGGACAAACTTCCAGGGCCTCCTGAGGTGTGGGCGGTAGACAAACTTGATTGCGGGCGCATTAAAATGCCCCCTGTTAGAATCACAGGTAAACCACCCCCACCCACACGGTCGTACCCGATAAAAGCAGAGGCTATAGCCGCAGTTAAAAAAACGATTGAGGAACTGATGAAAAGGGGAGTGGTGGTAGAGACTCAGTCAAAATGTAATTCACCAATCTTTCCTGTAAAGAAGCCAAATGGCTCATGGCGTCTTACTGTTGATTATCGGAACATCAATTTGCATGCAGACAAGTTAACACCTATAGTGGCAGATCCTAACACCATCCTTTCCACTGTTCCAAGTGATCACACGGTATTCTCCGCTTTAGACGTAAGCAATGGTTTTTGGTCTATCCCTGTGGCCGAGGATAGCCAATTTCGGTTCGCGTTTACTGTTGAAAATAAACAATATACATTCACTAGACTTAGCCAAGGCTTTCACAACTCTGTTTCACCGTGCGTTATCTGATGTAATTAATAGCCTCCCTGAAATCAAATCATGTGTGCGCCAATATGTCGATGATTTATTAATTTTGTCTAAAGATATGGACACGCATTGCAGAGACCTAGATGTTATTTTAAAACATTTGGCAAAACATGGTGTGAAGTGTAACCCATGCAAAGCACAGATCGCACAAACAGAAGTAGTTTATCTAGGGTATATGGTTTCACAGGGTTGTAAGAGAATGACCACAAACCAAATTGAAGCCATAACAGAGTGTCGGCGACCCACTACAGTACGAGCGCTATGCAAAATACTTGGTCTTTTTAATTACTGTCGGACCCATATACCCAACTACTCAACAATTGTTCAACCGATAAACGACCTATTAAAGGGAGTGGGGGGTCCACATGACAGGATAGAATGGTCATCTGAGTGTGAGATGGCTTTTTCCATTTTAAAACAAAAACTTTGCACCTCCCCCAGGTTGGGGCTCCCCAACCCACTTGTGCCTTTCACACTATATACTCATGTAAATACAGGACACATGGTGGCGGTGCTGCCACAAAAGCATGGGGGCAGACAAAGGCCGGTTGCATATTTCTCCTCTAAATTAGATGCGGTTGTAAAAGCGATGCCGGACTGTTTACAAGCTGTTGAAGCTGCCTCCATTGCCTTAAATCAAGCGTTGCCATTAATTAGTACACAGGAAATTGATGTTGTAGTCCCTCATTCTGTTCTGTCTATTTTGTCAGGAAAAAGGTCGACAGCAGTACACGTGGCTCGATGGACTCGATGGGAAACAAGTCTTCTGATGCCATCAGTACATTTAAAACGTATAACTACTTTGAACCCAGCTACCTTATTCCCAAATCCTGATGAGGGACAACCTCACATAGTAGACTGGTGAATCAGTCAGCACAAGTTGCGGAATTATGGGCTTTGGCGGAAGCGTGTACAGTAATGGGAGGGAACAATGTAAACATATACACTGACTCACGTTATGCGTTTGGAGTAGTACATGATTACCTGAACTTGTGGGCTAACGGGATTTCTTACCAGTGCAGGATCACCCATACAAAATGGGGGAATGGTAGAAAACCTGCATAAAGCCATTGAACTACCAAAGAATGTGGCAGTAATTAAAATTAAAGGTCACACAAAAGGTACAGACCCACACTCAAATGGGAATAGGTGGGCAGATGAATGGGCCAGAAAGGCAGCCACAGATGGAGAAGTAATAGCTCCCATTGCAGCTTTGCAAACTGCCCAGTTATCCCCCAAGAAAATGTTTTACAGCTAGAACAGCTGCAACATGCAGCCCCAAGGGCAGAAAAATGGCTGTGGATGGAAAATGGGGGAAAGCTGGGGGAAGACAACATATGGAGGGGTCCAAACAATACGGTGATCTTACCAGCTGTTTTGATGAGTACTATGGTTAGCTTATATCACTCCTTAGGACATGATGGAGCACGGCGCATACAACATCGGATGAAGTAAACATGGTGGCATCCGAAATTAAACACTAACATCAATGCCTATGTCCGCAGGTGTATCACATGCACTCGATGCAACCCCGGACCAACCATCAAAGTAAGAATGAGACAACAGCCCAGACCAGAACAACCATTTGCCCAATTGCAAATTGATTTTTTCGGTCCTCTACCAGGATGTAGGGGAAAGAAATATGTGCTGGTGCTCATTGATCATTTTACTAAATGGATAGAAGCATTTCCAACAGCGCACAACACAGCAACTGACGTAGCAAAAGCTATTAACCAAAATAATTCCAAGATGGGGTTTGCCATGTGCTATTGACAGTGATCAAGGTACTCACTTTACAGGAAAAATCATTAAAACAGTATGCCAAGCACTGGGGATTAAACAAAAGTTTCACTGCCCTTTTTATCCCCAAAGCTCCGGTCTGGTGGAACGTGCGAACCGCAGCTTAAAAAACAAACTAACCAAACAGTTGTTTGCAGGCACTGGAGAAGACTGGGTTTCACACTTACCAGCTGTACTTCTTTCTCTAAGAGCAGGCCCCACTAATCCTGAATCTCTCTCTCCTTTTGAAATGCTAACAGGTAGACCCATGAGGACTCCCGGGGATTTGTGTATTGCAGGAGGAGAATTGCATGTGATGGGAGATAGGTTGCTGGAATATTGTAAGCTTTTGTCTCAGTGTGTACCACAAGACCCACGGACAAAACCGGATCCAGTGACAGACCTGGAGGAGAGCCCCGCAGTCCAACCCGGAGATCAAGTCCTGGTGAAGTCCTTCCAGAAAAAGACATTTGGCCCTCACTGGACTGGACCACATACTGTGTTACTCACCACCCCATCAGCTGCCCGCTTGACCGGAATACCAACGTGGATTCACCTGACTCGTCTGAGAAAGCACATGAGTCCAACACAGCATGAAGCACAGCTCAATCCTTCTTCTCCACAAAGTACTGGGAAGCCTGTTTGTGTTAACACACCTTAAGGCAGAAAGATATGCGGATCCGCAGTTCTCAAATGTGCACCAACGCGAGTGGATACAGCTGGACTTGGGACCATACTTTAATCAAACTGGATGGGGATCTTTCCAATGCAATGAGGACATATGGAGAGCGAGTGGATACAGCTGGACTTGGGACCATACTTTTAATCAAACTGGATGGGGATCTTTCCAATGCAATGAGGACATAATGGAGAGTTGTAAACTGTCAATTGTGGGGTTTGAAAAACCCAGGAAAATCTGTAATTGTGAGAAATTGATTTTCTCACCAGAACTGTACACAGGCCAACCCGAGGAGGATGGGTCCCCCTTGCTGAGCCTTGGTTCCTCCCAAGGTTTCTCCCCTTTACTCTAGGGGAGTTTCTCCTTGCCACTGTTGCCATGTGCTTGCTCACTGGGGGTATAGGTCTGAATAGGTTATGGGGAATATGGCATTTAGCACCATATTCCCAAATACAAAATGGGGGACTGATAGGTTCCCTGTTTTAGTTACAGGTTTCATGTAACTATGTAGTACCATATATATATTAAGCCGCGTTTCCACCAAAATTACCCGGAACTTTCAGTCCCAGGAACTACTTTACCAGGAACTAAAAGGTTCCTTCAGCCCATGGTTGTCTGCGTTTCCACCGGGGTCTAAAGTCCCGCGAAGATTAGGCAAATTAGCCCACTGACGTATGAAAAAGCGGCGTTGTCGTCGGTCCATCTGTCATATGATTTCTTCTGTAACCCCATACTACCACCGAAGTAGCCTACATTATTTTCTAATAACCGGGACAGCCCGGAGGGGTTTATTCCACTTATATACAACGGGTTACCAACAATGACTATATATGGTTACTTTTGTATTTATTGATTTTCATCGATTTAATCACATGGAATTGAAATATTCTTCTGCAGCCGTTTGGGCATATTTTACCGCTGTCAAGCAAAACTGTCGTTGGTAGTTGAACTTGGACCGTTATGCAACAAATAGGATATAACAGGCCAATAGTCAGATTGTAACTGTTTTATATATCCTCTCAAACACATTCATTATGTTTTTATGCGAACATTCGCTTTCATGTCTTGACATCCGAAGCGACAGAATGCATTCACATTTCCAATATAGGCTAACTGGCAACAACAGCAGAAAACATGCACACGTTGTAAACAATTTGCTGTTTGATTACTTTCTCATCATCAATTCCATATAGGCTAATTGCAAAATGACAAGAATAGAACGAAAACTCGGACTTGCGTGAAATTTTAAATTAGTAGTGGTACGGCCACCGTTTGTTTTCCTTCGAAGTTACTGCTAGCCGAGCAGCGAAGTGTGCCCTCCAGATGCGAACCATGCACCATAAATTAGTCCATAGTCTTCCTGGTCTTTTTATGGAATTGAAGAATGGCAGAGTAAAATTACGGCAGTCAGAAAAAGCTAAAGGTACGATTACTAGAATTAACCTGTTATTTTACCCTGACAAAAAGTGCGGAAGGTGATTTCCAGTTTGCTTGTACTGTATCACCAATGTTAATTACGCAGAACTACCGCATACCTCACATAACTGTATCAAACGTTTTGAGTCAATTACAACGGGCTAAGAAAATCCGGAAGAAAATATTCAGCAACCGAATTAATCCGTTTGAATGTTTTAGTACGTAATGTGCTGTCCCAGCACGAATGCTTAGCATTTTATAAAACGAATACTAAAGCAAGAAAAGAACAGAAGAGCACACGTTATAATTCCAAGACGTTGGCAGGCTATAACCAAAAGTAGGCTACTGCGCCGCATAACATACAAGTTTGATTTGAAGTTATTATGAAAATAAATTGGTTTGCGCCTGCATATTTTCAAACATGGCGCCTGAAAATATAGACACAAAAAAATCCCGTGAGTACTCGACCAATCAGAAATGTTCAGCGCTGCAAGCTCGCCCCAAAAGGTTCCTGTACTTTCGGAAAGTACTACCCCCCGAGCAGGAACCTTTTGGGGGGTAAAGCAAAGCCCCCAGAACTAAATTTAGACCCTAGTTCCTGCGGTGGAAACGCACTGAGTTCCTCCAAAGGTTCCTAGTTCCGGGGTATAGTTCCTGCGGTGGAAACGCAGCTTTAGACTGTATGTAGTGTATTGTGTTTCCTTTTCCTACCATACTGTGTCTGTAGTTTGCATGCCTCTATAGCCGCGTTTCCACCAAAATTACCCGGAACTTTCAGTCCCAGGAACTACTTTACCAGGAACTAAATGGTTCCTTCAGCCAATGATTGTCTGCGTTTCCACCGGGGTCTAAAGTACCGCGAAGATTAGGCAAATTAGCCCACTGACGTATGAAAAAGCAACGTTGTCGTCGGTCCATCTTTCATATGATTTCTTCTGCAACCCCATACTACCACCGAAGTAGCCTACATTATTTTCTAATAACCGGGACAGCCCGGAGGGGTTTATTCCACTTATATACAACGGGTTACCAACAATGACTATATATGGTTACTTTTGTATTTATTGATTTTCATATATCCTCTCAAACACATTCATTATGTTTTTATGCAAACATTCGCTTTCATGTCTTGACATCCGAAGCGACAGAATGCATTCACATTTATATGTATAACTGGCAACAACAGCAGAAAACATGCACACGTTGTAAACAATTTGCTGTTTGATTACTTTCTCGTCGTCAATTCCATATAGGCTAATCGCAAAATGACAAGAATAGAACGAAAACTCGGACTTGCGTGAAAATGTAAATTAGTAGTGGTACAGCCACCGTTTGCTTTCCTTCGAAGTTACTGCTAGCCAAGCAGCGAAGTGTGCCCTCCAGATGCGAACCATGCACCATAAATTAGTCCATAGTCTTCCTGGTCTTTTCATGGAATTGAAAAATGGCAGTAAAATTGAGTAAAATTACGGCAGTCTGAAAAAGCTAAAGGGACGATTACTAGAATTAACCTGTTATTTTACCCTGACAAAAAGTGCGGAAGGTGATTTCCAGTTTGCTTGTACTGTATCACCAATGTTAATTACGCAGAACTACCGCATACCTCACATAACTGTATCAAACGTTTTGAGTCAATTACAACGGGCTAACAAAGAAAATCCGGAAGAAAATATTCAGCAACCGAATTAATCCTTTTGAATGTTTTAGTACGTAATATGCTGTCCCAGCACGAATGCTTAGCATTTTATAAAACGAATACTAAAGCAAGAAAAGAGCAGAAGAGCACACGTTATAATTCCAAGACGTTGGCAGGCTATAACCAAAAGTAGGCTACTGCGCCGCATAACATACAAGTTTAGCCGCGTTTCCACCGCAGGAACTATACCCCGGAACTAGGAACCTTTTGAGGAACTCAGTGCGTTTCCACCGCAGGAACTAGGGTCTAAATTTAGTTCTGGGGGCTTTGTTTTACCCCCCAAAACGTTCCTGCTCGGGGGGTAGTACTTTCCGAAAGTACAGGAACCTTTTGGGTGGAGCTTGCAGCGCTGAACATTTCTGATTGGTCGAGTACTCGTAGCATTTGTGTTGTATTTATTTTCTGCCATTACCCGCCATGTTTGAAAACATGCAGCGGCAAACCAATTTATTTTCATAATAACTTCAAATCAAACTTGTATGTTATGCGGCGCAGTAGCCTACTTTTGGTTATAGCCTGTCAACGTCTTGGAATTATACCGTGTGCTCTTCTGTTCTTTTCTTGCTTTAGTATTCGTTTTATAAAATGCTAAACATTCGTGCTGGGACAGCATATTACGTAGGCTACCAAAACATTCAAACGGATTAATTCGGTTGCTGAATATTTTCTTCCGGATTTTCTTTGTTAGTCCGTTGTAATTGACTCAAAACGTTTGATACAGTTATGTGAGGTATGCGGTAGTTCTGCGTAATTAACATTGGTGATACAGTACAAGCAAACTGGAAATCACCTTCCGCACTTTTTGTCCGGGTAAAATAACAGGTTAATTCTAGTAATCTTCCCTTTAGCTTTTTCAGACTGCCGTAATTTTACTCAATTTTACTGCCATTTTTCAATTCCACAAAAAGACCAGGAAGACTATGGACTCATTTATGGTGCATGGTTCGCATCTGGAGGGCACACTTCGCTGCTCGGCTAGCAGTAACTTCGACGGAAAGCAAACGGTGGCTGTACTAATTTACATTTTCGAGCAAGTCCGAGTTTTCGTTCTATTCTTGTCATTTTGCGATTAGCCTATATGGAATTGACGACGAGAAAGTAATAAAACAGCAAATTGTTTACAACGTGTGCATGTTTTCTGCTGTTAATGAATGTGTTTGAGAGGATATATGAAAACCAATAAATACAAAAGTAACCATATATAGTCATTGTTGGTAACCCGCTGTATATAAGTGGAATAAACCCCTCCGGGCTCTCCCGGTTATTAGAAAATAATGTAGGCTACTTCGGTGGTAGTATGGGGTTACAGAAGAAATCATATGGAAGATGGACCGACGACAACGTCAGTGGGCTAATTTGCCTAATCTTCGCGGTACTTTAGACCCCGGTGGAAACGCAGACAACCATTGGCTGAAGGAACCTTTTAGTTCCTGGTAAAGTAGTTCCTGGGACTGAAAGTTCCGGGTAATTTTGGTGGAAACGCGGCTTTTGATTTGAAGTTATTATGAAAATAAATCGGTTTGCGCCTGCATATTTTTAAACATGGCGCCTGAAAACAAAAAACACAAAAAAATGCTGCGAGTACTCGACCAATCAGAAATGTTCAGCGCTGCAAGCTCCACCCAGAAGGTTCCTGTACTTTCGGAAAGTACTACCCCCCGAGCAGGAACCTTTTGGGGGGTAAAATAAAGCCCCAGGAACTAAATTTAGACCCTAGTTCCTGCGGTGGAAACGCACTGAGTTCCTCAAAAGGTTCCTAGTTCCGGGGTATAGTTCCTGCGGTGGAAACGCGGCTTATGTCTAGCACCTCTGTAGTGTGTCTCCATATAACACCTCTAGTGTCTGCGGCAAGGATGTCACATTCCTATGCTAAATGGCCGCGAGGGTCCCCAGGAAGGGACAAGACCATTTGTCTCCGGTCCACCACTTAACTCAACCTTTTGATGTGTATGACTGCAAACTGTATATCTAGACACCACACAGCGTGATGGGCAGAGATTCTCTCAGCGCAGCACCCGAATGTGCTGTCTCTCCCTTGCGCATTGAATTAAACAACAAATCCTCTGAGGAAACTTTGTCAGGGTGTTCTTCACCGTCCTGCATTTGACTCCACGAACAAGGGCAAAATATCCTAACACTGGTTTGAGTGTCTTTGGCAAGTGCTGCTGAGCTGAGTAATTCAGCTGAGACCTGTCAGTCATCCAAGCTGACCAATCACATGCATCTGAGACAGAGTTCTGGGTTTTTCTGAATGCAACTATAGGAATATGGCTTTAGAGCAGACATCTTAAACCAAAATCTTGGAGGGCTGCATTGTCTGGTGGTTTTTGGAGTGTTTCAGCATTTATGTGCCGAATTTAAGTTGCTGTTTGCCTAAAAAGATCTTTGTTTCTAAGGCTTAAATGGGCTGCTGAAAGGAAAATTCCAAAATAAAAACAAAAAAAAAACATGAATGCTGCAGCCCTCGAGGACTGGAGTAAAACCTGCAGACACTGCGGCCCTCCAGGACTGGAGTTAAACCTGCACACTGCGGCCCTCCTGGACTGGAGTAAAACCTGCAGACACACTGCGGCCCTCCAGGACTGGAGTAAAACCTGCAGACACTGCGGCCCTCCAGGACTGGAGTAAAACCTGCAGACACACTGCGGCCCTCCGGGACTGGAGTAAAACCCGCGGACACTGCGGCCCTCCAGGACTGGAGTGTGGTCCCTGCTCTGGGGTTTGTGTAAGAACTCTCACCTCCTCCTCCTCCTGTGCAGTACACACAGTGTCTTTTGGTGTCTTTACTCAAAGTCCCATGCATGGTGTCAGTACCCGCTAAACCACTCATTCAATCACATACTTTTAAAAAAATTTGTAAAGCACACAAAACACTGAAAAATGCACACAGAAATATTGTCAGCAGATTGAACAGCTCCGCTAGCTAACCATTTCATCTGAAATAAGCACTAGGGAAATGATTGCATGCATAAACTAATCAAATAGTTGACATGAATGCAGTTTAGCAAACTAGCTGCATCTGTCCCCACATGAATATGACCTAGCAAATGTCCTGATTGCCGCTGAAGGTTTCTTAATATGTAAGACATATGTATATGCTGTGTATAATGAGCTGAATGTGGTAGCCAACTAGTCAACTAGGCAATTATCCTAGCTAGCCAATTGGCTAATCAGTCGATTTTGCCTGTAGATAAAAATTCATACATGATAAATATTGTTGTTGGGTCAAGTGCTGCAACTCACAGAGTGCCGATAAGCACAGTAGACCTGGCTGTCTATAAATACCTGACTCCCCAAATTTGTAGAGCTTGTGAGCTATTGAGCCCGCTCATAAACTCTATAACTTGAGAAGTGTTATCTCAGACTTTTGTCTAGTGAACTGAACAGACTCCCCATCTAAGCACAGCATTTCTTCATGTGATGCCAATGAATATATCCACCCGACATGTTCATGAGCTTCAGATTCAACTGTAGCTGGCTGTTGCAAATAAGCAATTCAAAGCCATTTTCAAATGGAGCGAATGATGCTGTACTGACAAAGTCTGACTGACTAGCCGGGGTGTACCTCTCCCTCATCTTCAGAAGAGCCAGTGTCAGGGTGGCCAATGCTCTGGGAGTGGGTGTTGTCATCAGAGTGGGTGTGGCTCTCACAGACTGGGTGCTCATGCCCTTCCTGTCGGTTAGAGTCTAATACAGTGGGACAAAACAGCAGAACAGCAGCCGTCAAAATGTAGGCAGATCCCTCTACACAAGATAAAACACTGGCTCTAAATATCTTTCCATTTATCTGAATGGTTGTAGAAATAAGCAATTGACAGTTATTGTCAGCCTGGCGCTTAATAAGGAGCCACAGACAATACACTCTTTTATGAATTTTATTGTGGGTTCAGAAAGTTGGGAACCATGGTTTCACAATACAGGGGAACCTTACTTCTGTTTAAGGTTTTGGGGGTGGCATTATTCTGCACCCCTCCTTCCATCTCCTGGGAGACGATGGCAGTGCATTTAGTTCTCGGCTGCAGGTCCAACGGCACAACCCTGTGGACAACAGCAGAACTGCGCCTGGGTTCTGCTCCAGAAGTGCTGGGTGATGCCAGGCAATTGGGACCAGTCCAGTCTGTGCTGTTCTGCCTAACACGACTGAGGTCAGCAGATGACACATCCGTGGAGTCCCCTGTCTCCTTCCCAGGTACAGAAAGCTCTGTGTGAAAGAAGTATTAGCACTAGCATTAGCAGATACAGCAGAGAGCAACAGTCTGATTATGTGCATTACAGTGGTGTGCAGGTGTATCTATGCCACTGATTCCAGTGCTTTTCACATCCCGTCACAGGCCCATTCTCCCAAATAAAAGACCTCATAAAATTACACTATAGACTCAGGAGTCTTACAGGCCATGAATAACTAAATATAAAAATGTCCCTCACGGCCCTGAAAATTAATGCTGTCCCACTTTCAATTCAAATTTGAACCAAGGTGGCACATTTAGATAAAATTTGTACATGAAGCATTAAGATGATCAGCAAAATCTCTCAACAAACTTGCAAAAACCAAACCAAGTGAAATTTACTCATTTTCTTACAGAATACAGGATTCCTCCACACAAGCTAAAACACTGGCTCTAAATATATTTCCAAATATCTGCACGGTTGTGGCAGTAAACATTTGACAGTAATATTTAAATCAAGGCTGATAGAGAGTATTGCAGGGATTCCTGCAGCCATATATACTGCAGTCCCAGTGGGCAGCCTTAGAAAACAAAAAACAGTCACAACAAAACAACACACCCCCAACCGTGGACAACCACCATGGTCAAAAAGCTAACACCTCCTTTTCAAAGAACAGCATACAGCGCTGTGAAAAAGTATTTCCCCCCTTCCTGATTTTCTCTACTATTTCATATTTGTCACATTGGATGGTTTAAGATCTTTTGACAAAATGTAATATTAAATAGAATTGGAGTAAACACAAAAGATGATTTTTTCATTTATTTAATGAAAATAGTTATCAAACACCAACGTGAAAAAGTCATTTCCCTCTTAGTTACTCAATAAACCAATTAACCAAATTGACTTGATATTAGCTTCAGCTGATTGAACACAGCCAGGCTTGATTGCAGCCCTGTTGAATCAACCTGTTTTACTCAGGTTCCCTTTGTCTAATATTACATTTTGTCTAAAGATCGGAAGCTATTCTGAGTGACAAATATGTAATAATAGAGGAAATCTGGAATGGTCAAATACTTTTCGTGGTGCTGTAACATTTGTTGTTGATAATGGCCCAACCTCTCACGCCCCAAAAAAACCTAAATAATCTTGCACTGCTTTGACTAATTTAGCAAGCTGGACTAATTCAAGCTAGCTAAGTGATGACCTGAAAATGAAGCTAGGGGACCTGGTCGCTAACTAGCTCGTTGGGCTTACCTGTGACAGGTGTCCTTGCAGAGCACAGTTTGTAGCCACATTCACTGCAGAACTTGTCATTCTGCCCACATTCCCTGCGGCACTGGGGGCAATCCATCCTCCTCCCTCTGGGCAAACATCACACAATTACAGCAAGAAGAACCAAGGCACCATATACCAAATTTCTAAGCATTAAGCATTCTTTTTAAAATATAAACCAATGGAGTTTACAGATGAATCTCAGGGGACTCCAATAGTCTACTTGTCAGCTCAGTTTAACAATCTTGTATTTTTGTGAATAAATGATGGTCATTTTAGTCAGATGTGTTCACTCAATAACTTTGTTAGATTGGGATGGCAGGTATGCCATCCCGCCAAGTTACGCCTTGGCGGGGGCATGCCCCATACCTATACAGCACCGAGAGTTTGGCACTTTTCAGGGTTCCCCACAGAAATAACCACAACAGCCACAGACACTCAGCCCTTAAAAACATTAAATTCTGTACATTCTGACCCCATTTCAACAGACAGATTTCATAAACAACTTCACATGTCCACACAATAAAGCCCCAAACTAAGGGGATTTTGCGTTTTCTCCTTCTTCTTCTTCTTCTTCTTCTTCTTCTTCTTCTTCTTCTCATTCTTATTTTTCCTGCCGCCTATCCCACTAACAATATGTCTCCCCATTGGACATTTTACCGACACCAGCCAAATCCTCACCCTCACGACCCAATCAAAAACTTGCATACACACGCAAACTACCCATACCTTTTTACTCTGAAACATTTCCAGTTTTAACAGTTAATCTGCCTGTGGCCTAGTGGGTAAGGTTACAGTCTTGGGAACATGGAGTCGTAGGTTCAAGCCCAGCTAGGGACATGTTTCTTTAACCTGCTTTTACCCTCACTAATAATTGTCTGCTACTTCTCAATTATTGCTTTTGCACCATATCTACCCGCCGTTCACCGAACGTATACACTGCATTATGACGTACCGTCTGCACGTACAGTTATTAACCGGCTACAATATTGCAAAGCCATATGGATTCAAAGGGAGCTCTTCTGTGCTTACTGGCCTGTGTTCTTCTTTAAAACCACGGACAGGTTTGCTAATGATATTTCACGCATTGCATAGCTATGTCATGGTGCTGCACTAGCAAAGTCACAGACTGGTAAACCTCCGGTTGAAGGATTGAATCCCGCCTCGCCCTCAGGCAGATAATTTCCTCTTTTACACTAACGTTTTCTTACGCTTTTATATTTTCTTTACCAAAACTCACTCACGGGCACTCATATGCATTTCATGATGGCAAATGTATTCTTTTTATTAAAAAGTTGCACTAGTTCACCAGTGTGCCATTTCTACTAACTATATTTCTTTACTTGGCTACCGTACAAAACATTCTTATCAGCAAACGCCACGTTTCTACATTCATGTTACCTTGCCCTGTTCTCTATCTAGCCACAAACAAACAATTACTACGTATGTACGTTCTGCAACTCCCCATTAAAACATTACAGTTAAAATCATGACTCACTCATAATTATAACTACTACTACTGAACATGACAAAAGCACGTCAGTGCAATAGTTACTTAACCCTCCACTTAAACAACTAATGCTTTATACCGACTGTTATATATACCGTTCCATAAGGAAACTAAGCTCGCTCATGGTCACTTTATTTACTCCACACTATAGTCTGTCATCATGTCAACCTTCACCTACATGCCCATTCTGCTAAAAACATATGGTTTCAACTACGCAATTTCATAATTTCATCCTAATTTCTCTCACGCTGTTGTTATTTTCTCATATGCAAAGCCTACTGGGACATATGCATCTGCTCCTGTTCCCACTATCAAGTTTTCCGGTTCTAGCTTAGCAAAACAGCGAACAGGATTCCCACCTGCAGATAAGCCTATCAAAATGCCTTATAAACCTTACAAACACTAAAAGTGCATCTCCACGAAATAACAGACAACGGAGCAGGACAGCAGGGTACACAAGTTGCGACCTAGGCAGCTCTAATTCTATGGGCTTGCTGATTCTTTTCTCAATCAAGGCTTGTTGGATGGCTGTCAAATCCGTGAGTACATACACGGGCCATATTTCACCTGCGTTTCTGTTGCGTTTACACTTACACGCCACCGCACCCTTTGTCACAGCCACTGTTTTACATATACAGTGGTCTCTCGTTAATCGCGGGAGTTACGTTCTAAAAATAACCTGCAATAGGCGAAATTCGCGAAGTAGTCAGCTTTATTTTTTTTACAATTATTATAGATGTTTTAAGGCTGTAAAACCCCTCACTACACACTTTATACACTTTTCTCAGACAGGCATTAACATTTATTCCGTAATGGCGCCCTACAGCCGCGTAACTTCTACCTTCCTTTAGCATGTCCAGAAGTCCAACTTTTTGTGCGATGGTTAGCATCTTCCTCTGCCTTTTGGGTGCTACCGCAGGTGCCTTTGACGGTGCAAAACGTTTCGTCAACATTGTTGGGTTTGTTGGGGAGAAAACTTACAAACATACAGTACAGCACTTCAGAGTCACACTGCTAGCGATCGAAGATTTATGTAAATTTGACAAGCTGAACGCATTCTGTACTGTACAGGAGACACGGCACGGAGGAGATTGATTGACAGTGGTCTACAGCCAATCAGGACCCAGAACACAATGCGCTAATCAGGACGCAGAACACAATGCGCTGTAAAAAAAAAAGCATGCAAAATTGGACTAAAAAAATCCGTGAAACTGCGAGGCCGCGAAAGGTGAACCGCGTTATAGCGAGGGACCACTGTATAGCAAACCGAAACTGCTAAACAGTACACGCTCATCAGACTGTACAAATTCACACAAGGATAGCCATAATCCACAACCGTTTCTTACAGGGTCACTTCGCATTTCTCACTCTCATAATAAAACGCTTTGCAAAAAGAAATGATATCTCATAAAAAAACACGTTTTCAACGTACAAAAATGCTAAGTTACTCATTGATATAAAGTATTGATATAAAAACGACGCCAAGTTACGGTACTACAAACAATATAGGCTATCTTGCCTCACGAAATTAAATAAGATGTATCCCAAAGCAATGCTACCCAATATTTCCTCAGTTCTTTCAAGTCACTTGGCCCTGTGTTTTGTAATCTTACCATTTTACAATGTCATGCAAACTTTGTGTCAGATCAAAGAGTCAAATATTTCGAATTGCCTCATGGAACACATTGAAATTCATGTACAAAACTGCTGCTGAGTAACTACAGGAAGCATATTTCTCCAGAAAACATATGTTTACACTTGCTTCTGAACTGAATTTGAGTACTGTATTGTATATTTGCTACGTACAATAAATACTGCATGTAAAATACATACCGTACATACATACATAGAGAACTTCTTTATCCCCATGGGGACATTTCCCTCGCAGCATGTTACATTCACATTTACGAACACACACTTATACCAAGACACATACTATCATTCACGCAACAGAAAGCCTGGGCAGCGAAATACATACATACCAATACAAATTGGACATATACACGCCTATTCAATCAATCTTGACTGTGAGAGAGCCATCCACACATATGTTTGGCCTGTCCATGTAGTGCATGCTTATACACACAGGGCCAAGTGACTTGAAAGAACTGAGGAAATATTGGGTAGCATTGCTTTGGAATACATCTTATTTAATTTCGTGAGGCAAGATAGCCTATATTGTTTGTAGTACCGTAACTTGGCGTCATTTTGATATCAATACTTTTGAGTAACTTGGCATTTTTGTACGTTGAAAACGTGTTCTTTATGAGATCAATTATACTTCTTATTGTCATCCTGACCTCATTGTCATCCTGCTACACGAGGCAAAGCATTCTTATTAAAAATAAATAAAAATTTGTATTTGAAAAAATCAAAAAGGATTAAATTCCGTTACATTACAGTACATGTATTTAGCAGATGCTCTGATCCAGAATGACTTACAATGTAAGAAACTATACAGACCTGACAACATTTCAAGAGAAAGGAGAATATAGGCTATGTGACATCACTAAACCCCTAATGCAAATGAACTACGCTAAGCAAGAAGAAACTGACTGGCAATTCTTACATACAGATTTTATACGTAGAAAGCCCTATTTCTGTACGGTCCTCTGCTATAAGCCTGGAATTAGTCTGACCTTTCTCGATATTAACCAATGCTCCGATATTTTGTTTTTAACTTCTTAACCGGAAAAATCCGTACTATAATCCAACAATGTTTTTGCGTAAAAGAAGAAAGCAAAGCGTGAACTTGAAATCGTAATCGTTTTTACCAGACTGATGCTCCTTCAAGAGGCTGGCATGGATGTGTCAGTGACAAAACAAATTTCCTCTGACAGTTTGGCGTAGTCGGTTTAGTTTTTTGGTCTCTGGCACAAATTTTCCCTTGCATATGCTGAGGTCTGTACTTGTGGGAGTAGCTGTCTGTGCACGAGAAAGAGAGGGGCATAACCAGAGCAGTGTGAAGCTAGCGACAGTAAGGACTTTCACGCGGGTCTGAAAATTTCAAAATAAAAGTCAGACGATAAAACCACTGTTACGTTCAACAAAATGAAATTAATTAAGGACAAATCGGACTGCAGTTGTCCTAAAATATGAACTATTCGTTTTCTATTAGTACAATATTAAAACAACTTCGATTTTAAACAGAGACATTGTAAAACTATTCACAACACTAATATTAATTACAAACAAATCTGTCTTCATTTTTTCTATTTTTTCCCTTACATTTTTAACAATGACAATGCAAAAATGTAAAAGGAGAATTGAAGATACACCCATTACTTTTAATTATTATTGCTATATCTAATACAACATTACATCAGTACATGAGTTTAACTGAATGGTAAGGCAAGAATTAGAGTAATTTAAAATGCATTACTTCAACATTCTGTGCTACCTTGTAACATCAACTATGCGCTGCTGCCTCCCCTGGACATGTTGTCTCAATGATATAGGGGGTGTTTTGAATACCTTGGACCCTCCACTCTTCAGATATGGTGTCACTTATATCAAATAAGCATCATAGAAAATGTGGCTGGGGTTTGAACATGCAGTACATAGGCAAAATTCATTCAATTAAATCCCAATTGCTTTCTGATAGCATAACATATATAATGTGCATGTGTGACTTATCTGGAAAATTTTGATATCATGTAGCTTTTCACATGATTCTACCTCATATGCTGCAAGAAAAAAATCAGACTGAATTTATCTTTTTTAATGTACTTAAATCATTGTTTATTATAGTTTTATTATACCACTTTCCATTTTTCAATTTGCACCAAGTTACAAAGGGCTTTTGGCTTGCAAAATACATAATATTTCTAAGTTCATCTAATTTTTGGTTTTAAATTGAGGACATGGTTAATCGTTCATCAATTTCATTTTCAGACCATTTTGCAAGCACAAGCATAGTTTTTGGTAAATGCGTTTTATGCACCTTTGCCTTCATGTCTACAAATTGTACAGGCACGTTTTGCCTATGTACTGCATGTTCAAACCCCAGCCACATTTTCTATGACGCTTATTTGATATAAGTGACACCATATCTGAAGAGTGGAGGGTCCAAGGTATTCAAAACACCCCCATATCATTGAGACAACATGTCCAGGGGAGGCAGCAGCACAGTATATATGTTATTACATTACAGGCATTTAGCAGACGCTCTTATCCAGAGCGACTTACACAACTTTTACTTAAAACTTTACATTGTATCCACTTATACAGCTGGATATATATACTGAAGCAATGCAGGTTAAGTACCTTGCTCAAGGGTACAACGGCAGTGTCTTTACCCGGGATTCGAACCTGCGACCTTTCGGTTACAAGCGCAGTTCCTTACCCACTGTGCCACACTCCGTCCTCCATGCTATCAGAAAGCAATTTGAACTTAAATGAATGAAATTTGCCTATGTACTGCATGTTCAAACCCCAGCCACATTTTCTATGATGCTTATTTGATATAAGTGACACCATATCTGAAGAGTGGAGGGTCCAAGGTATTCAAAACACCCCCATATCATTGAGACAACATGTCCAGGGGAGGCAGCAGAGCATGTTATCTGTTATGCTCTCAGAAAGCAATTGGGATTTAATTGATTGAAATTTGCCTATGTACTGCATGTTCAAACCCCAGCCACATTTTCTATGACGCTTATTTGATATAAGTGACACCATATCTGAAGAGTGGAGGGTCCAAGGTTTTCAAAACACCCCCATATCATTGAGACAACATGTCCAGGGGAGGTAGCAGAGCCTGCTGTACACAATCCATTGACCTATACTAGCAGTAGAGAGGAATACACTGTTTAGTTGAACCATAACATTTTCTATCATGTTTATTTGATATCTTTGCCATCATATCAATTTAGTGAAGGGCTGTATGCAGTAATAGGATAATTGTTATAGGATAAACCATCATCTAGAGTTGTTAGAACACCTCAGTGGTAACATGATCTATTAATTATGACAAATATGCTGGAATCAGTTTTATATTCTCCTAAAAAAAGCAAGATCATGGTATTTCATATTTAGACTTACTGCACTTCCAAGAATCAACATGGCAGAAATATAAAGAAAGCTTTATAAAAATACACTGCCTTTTTAACTGGCATTATAATTATAACGGAGTATTTTGACATGTCAAAACGTCGCTAGTTCAGAAAATAAACTGTGAGATACGCGTTTCTCGCTTTCGCGCAGGCAGACTTTTATTTTGAACGATTTCCGACGAATCTGCCGTCTTACTGTCGCTCACTGTCGCTCATTTCACGGAACTCATAACCAGGATGGGGGATTCAAATACATCACGTGATTTCTCAGAAAGTCTTGTTGCTAGTTTCAGTTCTACCCGCGCGGGACCCGTGAATAAGCTTAACTTCCCGTTCATTCTCAACGGTAGTTCTTAACACTACGGATGTAATATATTTTCGGCCGCACGTTGATTTCGCGGCGCTGTTCCGTCCCGGATGAAGGAACGACATTTTCGTCTCTGCCCTTAACTTTCCCCATTCATTCTCAACGGTAGTTCTTAACGTTGCGGGTGTAATATAGTTTAGGCCACACGCTGCCGTGGCGCTGTTCCGTCATGAATGAATGAATGACAGCGTATAAACAAATAAATTCGAATATTAAAAACACGCGGGGCATTTTGCGGTTATTTTGTGGTACCTACGCTTCGGTAAGTCTTAATAATTTTATTACAAACAGGTTCCTGTTTTATATTGATGTCATCGAGGTATTCTGTCATTATTTCAGCTAATAGATCAGTAGTTTCATTTTTCCTATTTGACTTAATTATTGGTTTTCACGTCCCGTTTGTTGGCTTGTCCGTACATAATAACACTTTTAAGTGAGAATATTGCAGGTAAATGGGACATGTGTGTATGTGTACGTTTGTGTCTCAATATATCAGCTATTATTACCATGGCCCTGCAATCATATTAGGGTTTAGTTTACAATATGTTTCATTTCCCCCTCATTATATTATTGCTGGTATCATCATCATTATTGGTATTGCCCCCTTTACACGTGCCTTGTGTAACACGTCACGGTCTAGACATACATTTTTAAAAATTATTATTACTTATTACACTATTGTTGTCAAGGCAATAAGTAATGCCATCTCTAATTGTTCATTGTCAGTACTGTCATTCAGCCATCTTAACAAACACTTTCCTATCTATATATTTCTATACTTACCATTATTATTATTATTATTATTTTTATTATTAGTCAGTTTAACTATTCAATATAGAACAGGACACAGTACAAATATTGCTGCCTCCACCTTCAGACAATACAGAATTTGTGTAATGCAATTCATATTAACTACCCCTCCCACCCTATCCCCTGGATTGACAGCACACAAAAAAGGGAGATCAGTGGAAAATTATAATAACAATAATAATTTTCATGTTGAGAATTTGATAATACTGGGCGATAGAGCTACACAAGGTTGTGTATCAAAATGGCAAAAAAAGGTCAAGGGCACAAAGAACCTACCATTTATACAGCATCATGATGTACAGTTCCCATGAAAATATAAACCCTCCCCATATTTTACTGTCCAGGTCTCTGTTTTCGAGTTAATGTTATTTCATTATAGCGAGAATTCTTTGGTCATCAACTGTATAGGTCCACCTTGGCCTACCAGGCCCTTTATGATTACTGAGCTCACCAGTGCTCTCGTTCTTAATGATGTTCCAAGCGGTTGACTTTGGTAAGCTTAAGGATTGGCCTATGTCTCTGACTGTTTTTTTCATATATCCCAGCCTCATAATGGCTTCCTTCCATTGGCATACCTTATACTTGTACTGAAGAAGCAATTGAACACACCTGACTAATCAGAAACACATGTGAAACCATTTGTCCTGAACATATGACACTCTGAAAATATGTATGTACATCCCCAATTCTAAAAAAGTCAGGACGGTAAATAAAATGCAAATTTGCTTTGACTTGAAAAATATTGCCCAAATTCAATGAGCGTCATTAAAATAAATGGTAATGTTACACAGTGGTAAACACTCGACTGTCCCAACTTTTTTGGAGCGTGTTGCAGTCAACAGATTTTAAATGAGTGTATATTTTCAAAAAACAATTAAATTCTCAAGGTAAAACATCAAATAATGTGCTGCTGTAGTGTTTTAAATATGGTACAGGGTAAATAAAATTTACACTATTTACATTATCACTCCCTTTTGTTTTTATTAGCATTTTCCATACTGCCCCAACTTTTTTGGAATTGGGGTTGTATGTATGTATAGAGAGTGCTGTTATTTCTACAGGGTGAAACCAAAATATATTACAGTAGCCTTTCATAAAAGCTGAGCGCTGATAGCTGCACTTTAACCACATATGATCTGTTTGATTACAAATCTAAAATTATGAAGTACAGAAGCAAGTAAAGATTAAAGCCGCAAGCGGCGTTGGGAGGGGTCCAAGCATTGGCAGCATCGCGCCCCCTATGGAACGATTTTAAAATGGCTCTGTCCTCATGATCATATGCCTTCACCCAACATATCTACTGAATATCATGATGATCGTATGAAATATTGATGACTTATGGCCAATTTTGTGCTAAGAGACGCTGTTGGATGACTTAGTTACGTCGCCACGGATGTGCCCTGGCCGCTTCCCGCAAAGGCCTTTACTATGTCGTAACACTTAGATGGTCCGGCGTGTATGCACAGCTGCAGTGTTTCTGCGCCGCAACTAAAAAAGGCGTCACACTAGTGTTGTCACGATACCGAAATTTTGACTTTGATACCGATACCAGGTGTAGTATCACGATAATTGATACTGAAACGATACTGATTCAATACTCGGTACCTAACGATACTGAAATTACCTTAATAGATCAGAAACATAATGTCCACAAGGGATGACCTCATTTTCGAATTCACGGTTTATTAAAAACCCGGTTTATTAACAACCTTTAAGTTGAAGCCTGTTCAACATATCAATAAGCATAGGACTATAGTGTTACAGCACTAAACCATAGAAAACTATATTAAATATATTTAAAAAATCAAACAATTGTAAAGTAAATTATCTGTAAACAGGTCTTTCACTTTAAAATATATCTAAAAACAGCACATTTCAATAACAATACAGCATCTTCCTATAATAAAATATTTACAAATTAGAACAGCTATTGCTACTGAAGTGATCTGAGTCTAAGCTTGCGCTGTATCAACCACGAAAAAATGCACAAGCGCAGGTCACCTCACTTGCCAACCTTAGTTGCTACTGCCATCTAGCGAAGATTCTGACAAATTACACTTTTCATCCTCTCAATCGGTAATGCGGGAGACTCATGTCCCTGGCTTTTACATTTGACGCAAAACTACCGAACGTCGAAAAATTGTAATACCGAACCGTTTCTTTTTTGTTTTGTTTTTTTAAGTACCAAAAAAGTGCTGAAGTGTCGGTGTACTGTGCAACACTACGTCAGACACATATACCAACCCATTGCTCAGCTTAGCAGAGAATGCACATTTCAGAGCGCCTCAGAGACAGATAGGATAATAATTCATATTTCATATAGCCTAATAAATACGACAATTAAAAAAACGAAACGAAAAATCAACTGGACATTCCTGCTAGCATGCGTGCTGCGCGAAGAATACCTTATTATTTACTTAGACATTGGCAGACTACAGCATTTGCGTCTTTTGTTTATATTCAATAGTAATTGCAGCGAGAAACTGCAGCTGTAGACACAAGAAATTTGTTTTATTATGGTAACAACGGAATGAGGCGGACTGCATATATAGGCTATATTTACCGTCATTGTTTTATTATACCAGCGTGTTTTCGCGCGTTTGCAGAGAAACTCAATTACTATCAATAGAAATGGTTTAGCTATTTCTCAGCATAATGATGGATGGAGATGGGACGAAAATAATTTTCAACCGTCCACCACATTACATTACATTACGGGCATTTAGCAGACGCTCTTATCCATAGCGACTTACCACATTTTAGCAACGTTCCAACACTCTCGTCATCACTGTTCCATGGGTCACAAAAACTATTACACTAACGCTTACATCGCAGTGTGAAATATCCACATTATATAATACCACTAACCTATTTAAAGACACCCAATTTCAAAAATAACGTATATAACGAAAAGAACGTATATAAACGAAATATTTTGAGCAGTAATACTTACATAGCAACATGACATTTTATCTGTGTTTAGTAGTATAGAGACAGAAAATCTATGACAAAGTCCTATCCGCTTCTGTTTTGCGCCAGAAAACGATGTCAGATAGGTTTATCAGCAAAGAAATGGCTTAGCTATGCCCCGAAGTCCTCAATAATAATAGTACTCTCCAAGAAATTATGAAAATCGTTGACAACGTTTCGTCAGGTGAACCGTCTTTTATGCTACGCCACAGTGAAAGCGCAAGTGAATGCGATAAGAAAATATTCCGTTACGTTGACCTATAAAACGCTATTCCAAAAGCAAAATCAGACATGTTATACATCGTTAGAAAGCTTATACTCTCACCTACTGAATAAATGAATTGTCAATCGAGGCAAATTGCCCTAAAAAGGGCGACAACGACGTAAGCAACAGGTGTGGTATTACGCACAGCTATTTTTGAACGTAGCCTACCCAGTGATCAAAAATGCGCGTATATTTCGCCAACGGATTGTCCAAGACAATATATGACCACTCAGTCGCAAAAGGGACATCTCTACGCGTAAAACCGATAATAAGTTTGTATATTTATGAAATGTTTAGTCCCAGATATTGACTGTAGAATGACATGGTATAAGGAAAAAAAACAAAATTGTCTCGTTTATTTCATTATTCAGTGAGCAGCGTTTTCACTGCTGTAGTGGCATATTTTAGGGCTAATGTCGGGTTTATCTTGTTGCTACGGAATATTGCATTACATTACATTACAGGCATTTGGCAGACGCTCTTATCCAGAACGACGTACAACAAAATGTATTACCATAACGAGGAACAAGTGTGTCGAAAACCCTAGAGGGCAGTAGCCTACCGTTCTAATTGCAGGGAACAACCGCATAATTCAACTGAGCCTCAGACATTTTAGCAGAGAAAACTGCCACGCCCCAACTAAAAAGTCTAAATGGCGGGCAAACAATATGGCGGACATAGGTGGGGCCAATGGCAAAGTTGTAGAGCACGTTCAGATGCATCAGTCGATGAAGGATGGATGGAACTGTTTTCCCATGGGTATGCTTCGACATCCTTGGGGCTCCATATTGAAAGGTATGCCTTACTTGCTTGTGTAATGTTAACTGCTTGTGTGATGTTTTTGTGTATAGATTGAAATTATTTTTTAAAAGAGGCAGTTAATACTGATCATTAATTAAACACTTTCCACACTTAGTACTTGACAACTACAGTTGCATAATTTATTACTTGAAAGAGCTTTGTATGCATTTATGAATCAACATGGCTCCCGCACTTTGTGGAAACTTTTTGCAATTAATTATCAAGTTTTGCTTCAAAGAATTGCACTATTTAATTCATTACATAATGTTTCAGGAGCTGAGTGCTTCACACTTATTGATCTGGACACGGCTCCGGGCATGGGCTCGTTTTACCCTTCACAGTGCTGATGTTCGTCATCACATTGACTTTCCCATTGTTAGGAGCACCAGGCCTGTGCTGGGTGAGGAAGTGACATCACAGTCAGGTCTTTTTAAATGCTGTGGTTGGCACAGAGGTAAGCTGTTGGTTGACGCGTGGTAGATGTACTGAATTCTCTGTTGCAATGGTGCATATTAAATGTACTGGGTGGTAAATTTACTGCATTCTCTGTTTGAGTTCATTGTTTCTGGTTTCTTGTAAATAGTGTAAATATTTTCAGAAGAAACTGGTGCCATTGAGAGGAGATGATGTTCCCTTTGTTTGGTTATCTTTATGTTTATGTTTAAACTGGATGGGTGGGCCCGTGATAGTCTGCTGCAGGTTAGCTTGAGCTCAACTGCCTTTTCCTCTGGCCTCACCTGGACAGGAGTCACCTCTTTAGCTTTTGTGTGCTTCAGCACCCTTTTCCTGTCCCCTGACTGAATGATTTATTCCACAAGGTATAGACTGATTTTCCCTGCTCCTCTCAGGAGCTCTGGGTTTGATTGGAAACACTTTCCCTCCACTTTGTGAAGAGGCTGCTGGATATACAAGTATGAGTGATTATGCATTTGCTTTGTTGTTCTGAAATGTGTGAAGACAGTGGAATCTGCTGAACGTCTTGGAGCAGCATTTGGTGTCCCTCAGTTTGTTGGAGGAGCAGTGTGGTGCATCCTGGGTAAATATCTGCTTTGATCTAATTTTTGGTCACTTTTAAAATGGCTGACTCAACTACCTCCTGCCCCCATAATGTGTTGAGTCCTGGTGTAGCACACTCTGTCTCTGACTCCACCATGAGCACAGACTCCAGTGACTGAGTCCTGATGTAAATCCTGGTTGATTGTAAGACTAGAAGGTTCAAGCTTTCATCTTTATGCCTCTTTCATTGATAAACATGGAAAGGTTTTTTTCCCCCAGTGCAGGTAATTACATTCGGCAAGTATAAATTGTGTATTTTCAGCTACCTGAGACAGAAGGTAAAGCCAGCAGCAATGATGTGATGTTAAATGGATTTATTGCCATCTAGTGGTAGAATGGAGATACTGCCATTGTCTTCAGGCAGCTCAGTTGTTCAGGCACTGAAGAAAATAAGGGAGTGTGCATCAGGTTCAGATGAAATGTATTTATTTTGAACATGATTATGCCATTTCTGCAAGTAATTAATGTTCAAACGTGGTGAAATACATCAATTTTACTAAGTTCAATGAAGCAAAACAAATTTTGAATCCAGCTTTCTCAAACAGAAAAATAAACAGTCGTCATGAAAGCTATAAGGGCAGCACAGTGGTGCAGTCCTAGGTTCAAATCCCTGGGCTTTTCTGTGTGTAGTTTGTACGTCCTCTCACAGTCCAAAGACATGTCGGCAGGCTAACTGGAGACTCTAAATTGCCCATAGGGATGAGTGGATGGTGTGTGTGGCGACCTGTCCAGGGTGTATTCCTGCCTCTCTCCCAATGCATGCTGGGATAGGCTCCAGCAGCCCCCGCGTCCCTGACCAGGATAAGCAGGTATAGATAATGGATGGATGAAAGCTATATTATTGTGTAAACAGATTATCAAGCACAGATTATCAAGGCACTATAGGAAGCATAGAAAAAAATATAAATTTGTATTTTCGTTAAAAGTATTCTTTTTGATATAGAGAAGGTCTCAAAATTAAACTAACTCAAAATATCTCAGCCTTGTTACCATCCACGATTATGTATCCAAGCAATGGAATAATGAACAAAGCTCAGCCATGCTAACTCAGACTGTGTGTATAGATAAAAGCTGCATAGATTATGATAGAGGTAACATCACCTTTTAGCATGTATATGGTTTTATATGTATAATGACTGGTTGGGGGTATTACCTGTATCTGAGTATCAGAGACAGCTCAGTGAAGGCTGCATAAATGCAGGAATGTATGTATCAGTGATTATCTCTCTTTCTTAACATCAGTGATGATTTAATTTAATGCTTTTTTAAATGTGTTTTATTTTCATTGTATTTTTATTTTCAAGCTGTGGCCCTTCCTTTTATAGGATTAAACTTGGTTGGGGCACTTTTTGTGATTAGCCATGATATGTGTGAGTAGACTGTTAATTAATTCCACTCATAAAATTCATTTTCAACCCGACTGATACAGGGGCCATATAATCAATTTAATTTAATCTCCTGTTTTCATCTAGAAGGATTCCTCCAGGCTTTTCATGGCTTGGGCTGGGGTTATATCTCTCCAATTGTCGGGAATGTCAGCTGGCTTAGCTTTATACTCCTCAGCAAACTCATTATTAAACCTGTTGAAGATGTACTTCCAGTAGTCTGAGGCCTGGATGCTGATGTCAGGCTGGATGCGCCAGTCAGGGTAAAAGCTCTGATAGTCCTTGTATGGATGTATTTTCCACTCTGTTTCTGGTGAACCGAATGTTTTCTGGCTCGCAACATTGGTAGAGAAAATCGCGGCCACTAATTTAGAGGACTCTGTGTTTCTGTAACTCCCGATCCCCTGAGGACGGTGAATGGAAGCAAAGTGCTCTGTGTGGTTCTTGCCGCCTGCTTCACACGGGGTCATGCAGAAGGGACACTGCTTCCCACAGCCAAACACCCTGTTAAACAGCTCCTCCTGTGGCTGAAAGTGCAGTGAGGTCAGCCTGGTTCTCACATCTCCACCTCTCTGAAACTCTGCATCAATGGACTGCTCCATTTAATCCACAAGCACCTTCAGACACTGGGAAAAGTATTCTGGCTTGGCAGTGTTTAAGGCCAGGACAGCTCTGAGGGGGTCTTTGGGGATGACAAGCTCCTGTAGGTCACTACAGATATTCTGAATGAACTGCTGAATGTTTTGGTTCTCCTCACCGCTTACTGTCACTCTTTCATTGGCCTTCGTCTCTGCTTTCGCAATGGCTTCCTTTAATCTTTTTACCATCACCTTCATGTGCTTAATCTCAATGTTCCTCAGGCCATCTCCCTCAGAGAACTGCTGTATCATCTGCTCAAATATCCAGCCCTGCACAAAGTTCTCGTAGTTACTTACATAATTCAAAAAGTCCTTAAAGTTATCACCTGAAAGCAGCTGCTTGAGGATTGAGAACTGGAAGAAGGATTGAGTGCTGAAATCAATGCCTTTCTGCCCTGTCAACACATCATCCACAAGGTCAGGGCCCAGAGACTTGGTAATGTATTCCTTCACTGCAGGTGCAAAACAGTTGTAGGTGAACTCCTTTGCTTTCTTCTGACACTGGTCTATTTTATTGAACAGGTCCTTGAAGTCAGTGCAGTACTGTTGCTTGAACTTCTCTAGACACTGACGGGGATCATTTGCTTGGATAAAATCCAAATGCATTTTTTGAAACTCCCGTGCTGCATGTCCACAGATGTGGATCTTCAGACTGGCCTGAAAGTCAGCACTTGTTTCCAGATCCCTGTGCTTGTCCAGGTTTTCATCTATCATATGAAACAAGCCAATCATGTATGTGTTATGGTAATCAGACCTAGTTCTCACTTGTTCAGCTACAAACTGCCTGCTGCACTCAGTGATGTAATCAACCATATTCTGTGTCTTTATCTTCCGCACATCTTCAAAAAATGCGTTCCATATCTTTTTAAGCATTCCTTCACTCTTCACTTTAAATGGCTCAATTCCACATTCAGACAAATCGCCCACTTTAGACAGCTCTTCACATACTGAGCTGCTTTTGATGTCTAAGTGAACCTTCAGCTGGTCGAAGATATCTTGGACAATATTTCGTTTTTCCAGGCCACAGAACTGCAGTTCTTTCACAGTCTCATTCCACATCTTCTCAAATTCAGCCTCCAGCTGTTTATCTGACAGATCTTTATTTTTCCTGCATGTCTCAATCAGGTCAAGCACTTTCTTCTCCATTACAGCTGTATGATTTTTCTTGATGTTCTCTAGCCTGAACATACCCATTCTGATCTCCACAGCTGCCTCTAGCTTGTTTTTAACAGAGTTCTCTGTCTCCTTCCGAATGGCTTTGGCTGAGCTGATAAATTCCTCTTTGTACTTTTCTACTAAGTGAACATGTCCTTCAGAGCTCTTGTAGAATTCAGTGAGATTGTCCAAAATGAGCTTTTCCCCTTTAATTAGTTCAAGGGAGGCCTCACATTTCAGGCTGCTCATCAAGTCATCCACATTGGAGAATGGCTGAATCTGTGCTGCCACTGAACCAAAGTTTGACACCTTTGTCTCAGCTTCCAGTAACCAGGAGTACATGCTCTTCCTGAAGGCCCACTCCCAGGTGCTGAACTCAGTGCAAAGCTGAGTATAAGCATCAGCCACAAGACTGTTGCGGAAACTGAAGATGAAGTTCTCATACTTCACTGCATCCCACAAACTCCTGGTCCATTCAAGGAACTCAGTGAATGTGTGTGGTGAGCTCTTTCCAGATTTGTGTTCCATTAACGTCTCAATCACACTCCTCTTGAACAGATTCACAGAATCACTGTAGCCAGCATTCACCGGTGCCATGGGAGGGATGCCACGCCAGAGCCCAGGGATGTACCAGGTGTTTCTCTCTGGATCGTACTCCATGACATCAGTAAATTTTTTGTTGTTTCCCCTCTTTTCCATCTTAGCTGCTGCTTGGGTCATCTCATTCAGCTGCTCCAGGAGATGCTTCCTGTCCCTCAGGTTTTTGTCATGGGCAGAGAGGTCCGGGACATTCTGGTGCACAAACTGACAGCAGGGTTTTCTCCCAACTTCCTTCATGCGCAGGAAGGCATGCACCACAATCTGCAGGATGTCCTTCATTTCAGTGCAGTTCTCCATTGGGGATGTTGATGACAGTGATGTCACTCAGCCCCACCACCAGAGTGGCCAGTTCATTATCATGCTCACAACTGTCATCCAACTGGGCCAACTCTGCTGACTTCAATCCTTCAGTGTCAATAACCATGATGTAATCACACCCAAGCTGCTTTTTAAAATCCTCTTTTACTTTGATGAGGAGCATGAAGGCCCCTCTCGTGCACCTGCCACTACTGACAGCAAACTGGACCCCGAACATGGTGTTCAGGAGGGTGGACTTCCCAGTGCTCTGCACCCCCAGTACAGTCACCACCCGGATCTTACATTCATACTGTGTTAGTTGATGGAATTCCTTCAGAACCTGAGTCACCCACTGCAGAGGAATGTTGGATGCATCTCCATCCACCAGCTCCAGAGGAAAGCCTTCCTGCAGCAGCTCAGCACAAAGACGTGGCAGGCGCTGAATTTCAGGGGTGGGGCCTTCAGGGAGTGAGCAGACCGACTCGTACAGCTGACCCATTTCCCGCAGGAAGTGCTCCATCCCCAAGGAGCAACTGGAGATCTTCCTGTCTAACTGTGCAATGTGCTCCTTGTTTTCTGAGGAATTCTGACACAGTTCCTTGTAATTTGCCTGAAGGGGTGGAAGGCTTTTGCGTGACAGGTTGTCCAGGTTGATCCTCATCCACTTGTGGAAATACTTGCGCTCCTCTGTGGAACCGGACATTGCAGAGATGAAATGGGACATAGACTTTGAGATGTTGTGAGCCGACTGCTGTGCTCTGAGCTGCTGCTTCTGTTCTGCAAGCTCATTCCTGTAAACTTCAATGTTTTTCTTCCCAGCATTTTTCATCCTGCACTCTTCCCTCTCCAGTTTGGCCAGCTGTTTCCATGCAGTCCCTTGCAAGGGCAGCTCCTTCTCCTTGAAGCTTGGTATATCAGAAATCCTTCTAGTGATTTCATTGGCCTTCTGCTTGCCCCTCTGACAGACGATGTAATCTTCATCAACATGGATCCCAAACTCATGGGCAACAGCAGACATCCCGTCAACACTCTTTTTGAGCATGTTTCCCTTCAAAATTCCACTGATACCAAAACGCAGTTTTCTGATTAATTCTGCATCATTCATTTGCGGACCCTTTATGATGATGTTACTGGGTTTTAGCTCTAACTCAGAAACATATCTGCTGAAATCATCTTTATTGAAGCTCTTGCTCTGTGAATTGATGATCCAGAACCAATGATCTTTCAGGTGCTGAGAGTCCAGAAATTTGTATTCAGACCCAAAATCATCACAAAACACAAATACGGCAGCAGAGTTGTGACAAAGGAAAGCGTATTGAGTTTTAAAGTCCCTGACGTCCCCATGGAGGTTAGCTATAGCCAGTGGCTCAGAGAAGATGTCAATGTTTCTCTTCCCACTGGGCAGATACCAGCTGATCTCCACCAGCCCATTGGAAATCCTCCTTGTGGTGTCACCGCACTCCATGTTTTTGTGAACAAAGGTGTTGTGGTGCTCCTGAGGGCTACTGAGAAGCTGGTTCAGGATCTGAGACTTGGACATGCTGCTGTTTCCCAGCCTCACAAAAGAGATCATGGGGAGCTCAGAGACAACAATGCTCTCCTCCACAAACCCTCTTTGGTCCTCCAAAGAGTGCGGCTTGTACTTTTTCACAATATCCCTCATGGCCCAGAGCATTAAAGTGCACTGCTGTGTGTCACATTTAGGAAGCAGCAGAGGCACAGAGAACTGGCACGTGGACATTTTCAAAACCATCTCCTGCTGGAGAAAGCCATCTGAGCAGAGAAACACAGCAGTTATGAGGTCCAGAGGGTTGACTCTGTTGCTGCTGGCCTGTGGATTGCACAGGGTGTCCATTAAGCTGTCCAGGTTTGGGGAAGTCATGTCCTGTTTTGAGGTGCACCTCACGCTCCTAGCAGCCACATTCACCATCATCAACCTCCTCAGGAAACACCATGGCAGAGATTTCAGAGACTGGATGCTTTCATCAGTTAAAGTCTCTCCATCAATCTCCAGCACCTTGCTCAGAGTCAGCTTGTTCTTCAGGTGGTGTTCCAGTCCCAAGTCACTCAACAGTTCATCCAGACTAGTTTCTGTCATTGGGGAAATAAATTGAATTGCATTATTACATTTCTGTACAGTGACACACAATCCGTTTAAAATTACTAATAATAGATGTGAATGTAATGCTTACAAAAAGGACCTGAATAATTCAGCGACCTGAATAATTCAGCATATTTTTATGAGGTTTAAAATGACAAGTATAAATATTAAATAACTGACTTGTTTGTCTGCATGTTGAATTGGTCTTGCTGCAGATGCCGTTCGGAAGGACTGCAGTGAGGTTGAAAGTATATTCCACCCCAGGTCTCAGATCAGTAAGGACAGCTGTGGTGGTGTTGGGTGCACATATCTGTAATCTGGGCTCTTCTCCCTCACAGCTGTATGTGATTTGGATCTCATGAGAAACTCCCTCCATGCTGACCGGACTTTCCCAGCACAGAGTCACTGACCTGCTCTGCACATCAGTGGCTTCCACCCTCTCAGGGGCAGATGGCTCTATTTGAGAGAACGGAGAGGGAGGTTTCAGTGAGAGCTGTAATTTCTCTTAGCCGGCAAATTCTTATTATATTTTTCAAAAAAATGTGCAGGATATTTATGCAATAGTTTATTAATTTACTTGTAACTCTACAATATAAAATATCAGAAGACAACACATATATTCACATGCACACCTAAAAAGCACTACAGATCCTGATAGATTCAATCCTTGATATCTTTGGACTACAGAATTTGGAGACTTAATAGTCCACAAGAGGAAGTTTCCTTTGTACAAGTCAGTGTCTAAAACATCAGATATTAATTGTATATCACAATGACTGATGTGAGGGCCACAGGCTAACAGTTATTAAGCTCGTTCAGGCTTCACTTTTCTGGAATGAGCCGTATTTGAGACCTATTCCACAATGAAGGCACAGAAAGTTCATGAAGGGAGCAGTTGAATTTTAGCAAATAGTAAGAGACTAAGAGGTCACAGAATATACTCTGTCATTAAATTTATTGTGAGCTTAAAAAGTAATAGTCCCTGACCCTCACAAGTTAGATCAACTCAGAATTTAATGTTTTTTTTCTGTGGCAACCTGGGGAATTAAATAGGATGGAAAATGTAAGGTGTTGTACGGCCAATCAGATATAGGGAATGATTACAGTGGTATCCAAAAGTTTGGGCACTACTCACGTGTCTGTATGCGTGTTCAGCTGGTCTTGCTGCAGATGCCGTTTGGAAGGACTGCAGTGAGGTTGAAAGTATATTCCATCCCAGGTCTCAGATCAGTAAGGACAGCTGTGGTGATGTTGGGTGCACATATCTGTGATCTGGGCTCTTCACCCTCTCCCTCACAGCTGTGGGTGATGTGGATCTCATGAGAAACTCCCTCCATGCTGACCGGTCGTTCCCAGCACAGTCTCACTGACCTGCTCTGCACATCAGTGGCCTTTACCCTCCCAGGGGCAGATGGCTCTATTTGAGAGAACGAACATGAAATTTAGAATTCACTTATACTGCAAGCGTCCAGTTTTGCAAAAAGTCCAGGTCATTTATTAAAGATTTTCATTATTTTTGTCTGTTACTTTACAATACAAAAAATCTAAAGACAACACATACCTATACTTGTACAGTTAAATCCTGGACAAAACTACCACTATCTATGGTAATATTGGTAATAAATGTTCTAATAATAGAAATCATCGGACAAAGGATTAGCTCATAACTTGAGCCATAAGTTTGTTTCCCCTTGTTTTCTCACATGGTACTTCAGTCATTCGCTAGCTAGATGTCACAAAGGCCTCTTTCTCAAGCCACTTATCAAACAATTTTCCCATTTGCACCACCTCAATAATGTAAGTTTATAAATTGCCAATCATTAAGCACAGATGATGATTGATGAAGATATTTACAAGCGACACTCACATTTAATTCAGTTCCATCGCTTGCTACTGTCACTCTCTGCAGAATACTGAGCACTAAATCCCACCAGCGAGCAGGACATGCAAGTCAGCTTGGACATGTTCTCTACCATACGCAACATTTTTAGTCTCACAATTAGTACCAAAAAGTCCGAAGTAATTTATCGGCCTGTCCCAGGTAAGGTTTATCAGAAACCTTGCATCGCAGTGAAGGGATTAACTCCCAACGCTGTAGACAGCTTCACCTATCTAGGCAGTACTTTATCCAGATGTAGGTGAAGAAAGAAACTGCAGGAATACTAAGGCCAGCAGTGCATTTGGGAGGCTGCGAGTCAAATTCTGGGAACGAAGAGACATCAGCCTCAACACAAAACTGGATGTTTACCAGGCTGTAGTAATTCCGACAGTACTTCATGGTTGTGAATCATGGACCATCTATACGCCACACAGTTGAACCATTTTCACATTACATGTCTTTGCAAACTGCTGAGAATCAGGTAGTAGGACAAGACCCTCGACACAGAGGCTCCCACCCATTGAGGTCTGCACAATGTGCCACACCATGTTGCAGAAAGCCCAAGCTTGATGGGCTGGACATGTCCCATGCCTGGACAATGACGCCTTCTTTTTATACGTGAACTGGAAGAAGGAAAGTGCCCAGTTGGGAGACCTAATTTGCATGTTAAGGATAGCCTAAAAACCTTCATGAAAAAAAAATGTAGGAATCTCTGTTGACATCTGAGAAAGGCTTGCATCTAATCGCACTTTGCATGGCAAAGCCAGATCCACAATGGATCAGGGACTGCAGAAAAAACATTGCATAGCCAAGGTCGAATGCAAGTGTGCTGCATGAAAAGCCAGAGCTGCTGGCATCTCCATCACAGCAAACACTGGTATCACATGGAGCTGAGTTTTAGAAGAGGGACCACATCTCAAATGCTCCGCTTATTCCCTGTAAGAAACCTACCTGCCTAAGCACCTGTGCTTTGGCTCTCGTTTACACGTGGCTCACTTTTGCTCTTGTTTATGTATGGTTTGCTTTCCTTAAGAAACTTGCATTTCGAATCCACTTACTGAATCCTGAAAATGTAGATGCAAAGAATTTTAAACAATAGCCAGGACGAGCTGCACTTACACCTGCATCCCTGGTTACGTAATACAGTATGCAGGGCAGGAATTTCACAGGGGCCATGAGGGCCATGGCCACCATGCCCCATCAATTTGGCCTTATGCCCTTCAAAAAATTATATGCCCTGCAGCCACAGTGGCTTTGATGCCCCGCCAACACTGCCCCAGCTGATTTCGCCATTTTCTCCTCTGCCTCTTTTCCTCTTTTCAATACAGTTTTTAGACACCAAAGTCTTTTGTTGAGATTCTGAATTCTTATTGGGCAACATCAAGTGAAACGCTGCGCACAACCAGAGGTGGGTTTGATTTCGAGCCTAGTCCGCCGGAAAACCAAGCTATTTATAACGATAGTATGTGTTCGAAAGGATCACACCAGCTGTAGCGTCACACAACGTCTGTTTACTTCCGCATTCACGACAAATACAAATACAAATTACCAAAAAGTGCTGGGATGGGGCAACAACGTGATGAAGTTACTATGGTTGTTTCAAGACCCTGGCTGCGTCCCAAATCACTTCCTATTCCCTATATAGTGCACTACTTTTGGCAACAGCCATTTTGTAGTGTGTCCCATCTGAGAAACAAAACTGTAGCACACTATACTTCCGCCCAACAATGTACTGCAAAATGTAAGGTACAAGCTCTGTACACTATCCAGAAGCCCAACTTCCCACAATACACTGCGGTAGGGCTTTGCGGTTTTTTTCTACAAAGATGGCAGTTGGAACAAGCGAGCAGTAGCTACTTAAATGCAAGTTGTCCATAGTTATGTCAAATCATGAATTATATTTGCATATTCGATACAAAAAAGTCACCAGTTTTCGTTAGAGTGCCAAGTGTAACGTTAACGGGCTTTCTCCGGAGAGCTGCTTGCTAGCTAAGAAGCTAGCTAATCTCAGTAGTGCAACTCAAGCAAAACGTCATTTTCAGGCCCTGATTTTTGAGCAGTATATTGCTATTCATTTGGTCAATGCCAATATTAATTAATATTTAACCGAGAATTTCATATATACACGTACAAATTACGTTAAAAAAATATTTTATCAGGGACCAAAGACAACGTCGCTTTCTCGCCACATCAATAACGAATGCAATTTCCGTTGTTGTGCAACAATATTCAAAAGATAGTAGCGCGCGGTGTGACAACAGTTCCCAAAACAAACGATTGTTTGCCGCTCACTCCCATGTAGTGTACAATTTTCC